>NW_014581317.1:8476-11508 GCF_000485595.1 Priapulus caudatus
TCTCTTTCTCTCCCCCTCTCCCCTTCGCTCTCTCTCTCTCTCTTTCTCTCTCGCTCTCTCTCAGCCGCTTTCTCTCTCTTTCTCTCTCTCAGCCGCTTTCTCTCTCTTTCTCTCTCTCACCCTCTCTCTCTCTCTTTCTCCCTCTATCTCTCTCTCTAGCTCTCTTTTCCTCTCTAAATCAAGCTGAGCTTCATAATTCAGGCGATCTACGATACTAGCAATAATAGACTAGGACATTGTAGTAATGTGTGCTGATCACCTACAGTGTCATCGGCGATCATACACTGATATAACACTGATACGAGCATCACCCAATTCACACAGCATTCGCTTAACACAAGCTGTGGCAGGGCTGCGTGTCTGTTCTGGCTGACCCTATATAAAGAATTTTTCACAGGGGAGAGATAGTGATCCGCTAGGGGTCGGCTCTGATTGGCTAATTTTGTCTCTTATTTATTATATTTATTATTTTTGGCTAATTTTGTTTTATTTTAGAGTTAGGGTTAGGGTTAGGGTTAGGGTTAGGGTTAGGATTATGGTTAGGGCTAGGGTTAACTGATTTCTATAGCCACAACTTATTTCTATATTCACTATCTCTACTCTGAGACCTACTACTATATAAACTGGTATATAACATGAATCTAGGTAGCCTGCAGGCGGGTCAATGACTCGGGTCTAGGTATGATCTTGTTGCGCCATCTGCGGGGAATAGTTGGTGCAAAACCCGGAAATGGTACAAAGAGCGGGCACATAGCGCACGTGTATGATTCGTTGCCACTAACATCTGCAGCATCTCTTTCCAGCACCCCATCTCCCTGACTCCTCTCTCTTTCGTTCAATCTCTCCCCCACCCTTTCTCTGTCGCTTTTTCTCTCTCTCTCTCTCTCTCTCTCTCTCTCCCTCTTCCTATCAAACTCTCCCTTTCTCGCTCATTCACATTCTAGCCTCTTTTCCTTTTATCAATTCTTTCTCTCTCTCACTTGCGTACAATCTCTCTGTCTCTCTTTTTTTTCCGTTCGCGCGCTCTCTCGCTCTCTCTCTCTCTCTCTCTCTCTCTCTCTCTCTCTCTCTCTCTCTCTCTCTCCTTCTCCCTCTCTCCTCCCTTCTTTCTCCGCCTGCACTGCCTACGCTTTCACGCATGCGTCGGCAGCGAGCAGCGGCATGTCCTGTGAGCTAACCAGCAGACAGGCGGCCGTGTACAACACGCCGAACAGGAAGTTAAGTCGCGCCAGCTTGTCCGGCAGCGTGTCCAGCCTCCCATCCCTGTACTCCCGCTCCACGTCAAACGCCGTCGGCAGGCAGAGCAGCGGCAGGTAGAACGCTGGCGCCACCGCGCGGCCGAGCGCCGCGAAGGCGACGTACGGCGCGAACAGCAGCGCGACGAAGAGAGCGTACGAGCCGACAGGGCCGAGCAGGACGGCGAGCGTGACGATGCCGACACGCGCGTCCGTCGCCGCCCGCCGCGCGTTGCTCGCATGCACGACCGCCTCCGTGTTGGGAGCGAGCGGGATCGCGTAGACGAGCGGCAGCCACGACGCCTGAGCCGTCTGCGCAGCGAACACGAACAACGTACAGACGGGACCGAAGGCGACGAAGGCGATGACGTCACCGAGGGCGACGTACTTGAGGCCGACGCCGCCCGTGTAAAGGAACGAGCTGGAGAGTCCGCCGAAGAAGAGGAGCGCGAGTAGGCCCGTGCGCGCGCGAGACAGCCAGCAGACGACGCCGAAGCCGACACAGCCGACGACGTAGACGAGCGCTCCCAGGTTGATGACGTCGACAGGGGAGAGCATGTCGGCGCCGCCGCCGCCGCCGCCACGGACGCCGCTGCTGCTGTTGCCCTTGCTGCCGTTCCCGCTGCCGCTGCCGTTCCCGCTGTCGCCGCCGCTGCCGTTCCCGCTGTCGCCGCCGCTGCCGTTACCGCTGTCGCCGCTGTCGACGCCGTTGTCGACGCCGCTGTCGACGCCGCTGTTGTCGCTGTTGTCGCTGTTGTCGCCGATGTTGTCGCCGCCGCTGTCGCCGCTGCTGTTGCCGCTGTCGCCCCCGTTGTCGCCGCCGCTGTCGCCGCCGCGCTGGTAGTCGAAGTAAGAGTTGACTAGGTTGCCTGCCCCGTGTACTGATAGCACGGTAACGAGCGTTGCTACCAGCAACCACGCGTCGCACGCGCCCGTCGCGCGGTACGCCAGCGCCGTTCCCATGGCGACGGGAGTGAGCGACGCGCTGAATGTCCACGGGCGCAGGGCGATCCAGGATGCGGCGAGGCGCGGGTGCGACACTCGCAGCGTGTTATAGACGGCCAGGCCGAGCGGGCTCGAAGTGATCGCGACTGCTGCCGGCTGCAGCACGCCGCCAGGTGGCGCCACGTCGCCGTTCTGTTCCTTCGCGTTGTTCCCTGACATAATGTTGTTGTTGTTGTTGTTTTTGTTGTTGTTGTTGTTCTTGTTGTTGTTCTTGTTCTTGTGTGCCAGCACGCCGTCGTCGTCGTCGCTCCGTTTCGTCACGCTGCCATTTCGTGCCACGGCGTCATCGTTGCGTGTCGTTACGTCGCCGTTGCGTGCCGTTACGTCACCGCCCCGCGTCATTGCGTAGCGCCAGCCCTCGGTTCCGCTAGCAGAGCCGAGTTTGTAGCCGGTATATGCCGCTGGTGGTTCGCTCGAGGAGGAATGTTCATCTTGCGGTGCGGAGGAAGATGCGAAGCTTACTCTGCGTCTCTGCGCCATCCTGTCCGCACGACAAACGACAAACGACAACGAATAGCTGATAGCGTTAACGCCGAGGCACTGAAGCATAATAATTCATGTATTGTGTATTACATACACGCACACACGCACGCACGCACGCACGCACGCACGCACGCACGCACACACGCTCACACGCTCACACACATACATGTACGCACGCACGCACACACACATACACGCACGCACGCACGCACGCACACACGCTCACACGCTCACACACATACATGTACGCACGCACGCACACACACATACACGCACGCACGCACGCACGCACACACGCTCACACGCTCA
>NW_014581318.1:0-606 GCF_000485595.1 Priapulus caudatus
AGAGAGAGAGAGAGAGAGAGAGAGAGAGGGAGAGAGAGAAAGGCGCGCGAGAGAGACAGCGAGCGCGCAAGGACGTGAGAGGGCAGACAGACAGAGAGGTGACACTGTCACGATCGCCTCCGCATTAAGGTGTCATAACGTCACCACACCCTCTCCTTGTCACCCTGACGACCACAGCAGTCGATCTCACCCCCGCGTGGTCGAGCAACACCTAAGCCTTGCTCTAATTCTAATCCTAACCCTACCCTAACCCTAACACTAACCCTACCCTAACCCTACCCCTAACCCTACCCTAACACTAACCCTACCCTAACCCTAACCCAAAACACTAACCTAACCCTAACACTAACCCTACCCTACCCCTAACCTAGCCCTCTCCTTCTGACAACGCCGACCACAGCAGTCGAGCACCAACCCCGCGTGGGTCGGTATCAGGCGGGCACGTGTGTAATGGATGCTAGGCGATAGATTCTGCGGAAATAAACGCCGCGAAACAGATTCATTTCACGCGGAGACGTTATGAGAACTAACTAGACGACTGGCGGCAACGACATGTGAGAAATGATGAATGTAACACCGCGCCAGCTCTGTCAATATATATATATA
>NW_014581318.1:1667-9421 GCF_000485595.1 Priapulus caudatus
GAAGAGAAGAGAGAGGGAGGAGAGTAGAGCGAGACCCGGAGAGCGATGAGCGGAGAGCGAGAGCCGAGAGAGAGAGAGAGAGAGAGAGAGAGAGAGAGAGAGAGAGAGAGAGAGAGAGAGAGAGAGAAGAGGCGAGCCATCACCACGGCCCCGCCCTGCAATCCCTCGCATCCTGTAAGGCGGATAACGAAGCCATATGAATACATCATCGCTGCTAGATTCATCCCCATCGGCGCGAAGGAAGCTGAAAAACAACTCTCACTAAATACACACACGCACACATCGACGGAGGAGAAAAAAACTCGTACAAAAAACGTACTGCGCCGCCTTACGCTGCATGCATGCACATCAGTACGGGCAGAATACGGAGGACGCGTGGGAACAGAGACAACCGCGGGCTGCTGCTGCTGCTGTCGCTGCCGACGTTGCTGCTGCTGCTGCTGCTGTTGTTGTTGTTGATGTTGTTGTTGTTGTTGTTTCTGTGCTGCTGCTACCGCTGCTGCTGCCGTTGTTGTTGTTGCTGCTGTTGCTGCTGTTGCTGCTGCTGTTGCTGCTGCTGCTGCTACTGCTGGTGCTGCTACTGCTGCTGCTGCTGCTGCTGCTGCTGCTGTTGTTGTTGTTGTTGTTGTTGTTATTGTTGTCGGTGGTGGTGGTGGTGGTGTTGTTGTTGTTGTTTCTGTGCTGCTGCTACCGCTGCTGCTGCCGTTGTTGCTGCTGCTGCTGCTGCTGCTGCTGCTGCTGCTGCTGCTGCTGCTGCTGCTGCTGTTGCCGACGCTGTTATCGCTGCTGCTATTGCTGCTGCTGCTGCTGCCTCTCCTTCTTACCGTCGTGTGTTGTGTTGTTTTTTCCTCGTCGGCAAATTACGTCAGCGCGTAAGAATCCTCGAATAACAAACACGAGTGAGACGAATGAATTCGTATCCTCCTTGCACAACAAACACGCGCTCCCGCTCTCTCACACACGCAAACATCATGCAGCCAAGCATGATAGAGGTGGCATAGATTCACTTCATTCGCCGTGGTCACCCCATAAGTTGAAACTACCGCAAGCATACTACCAAGAGTAGATAATATATAACTCTTGATACTATATGTTAGATATAGTTGATAGATATATTATCTACTCTTGATACTACGTAATGCACTACGTTCATAGTTATACTTCACGGTTACATAGCTTCATATTTACGGTTACATAGATTCACTTCATTCGCTGCGTTCAATCCATAATGTGAACCTACCACAAGCCAGTGAAACAAATACACGGGGGCTCGGGGCGATTTAGCCCCCGAAATGCCAAAAAGAGCCCCGGAAATGCCAAAAAGGGCCCCCGTAAATTTGCATAGAGTTCAATGCAAACCAAATTTTAGAGTGCTATTTTCATGCACGCGAGCTTGAAAAGTAGCCCCCGAAAAATAAATGTTAATTTTTTCCCTACCACAAGCATACTATGTTCATAGTTATACTTCATAGCATACTATGTTCATACATAGTATAGATGTTCTTCGCTAACTCGGTTCACACTATGGAAACGTCGACGAGTTGAGAAACATTTCAACCTTTCTATCAGATGTTCAAATGTAGCTGATGCACAAGCTGATGTAACACACTAGATATTACGATAATATAGGCATGAGTCATTCAGACCAAAAACCTTCCCTACACAAAGTTTCAACTTCACAGCTGAACGACATCGAGTATGATAGGCTCGTCGGTAACACAGGCACTCGGAACGTTTCAATAAAATACAATGCTAAATAAATACGAAATCTATTTATTACCAAAGTCTTAACTGTCGTTCGCCTATTATTGTCGACAATTTCCTGTAGATGCCGTGCAAATGCTCTTCTGCAACACACATGTACACCGCACGCACGCTGCCGCACACTGACACACACATACATCAAGTGCCTGTGGTCAAACCTACAGGTAATGCAGACGGTCTGTGTCCGGTGGTGGCGGGTCTAGATGCGTCGCCTCACGTTAGAAAGTAAACCCTACTATTAGGTGAGCAAACTTGAACTAGGCTCGCTGTGGATTCACAGCTGCGACCAGACCATAGTTAGTCCGAGTAGTGCTGACTGAAACTTGTGATGGTCGGCCACACAGATTGCTTCTATAGCTTGCTGCACCGCTAGCGAGCTGCCTGTCTCCTCTGTCGCCAAACCCCGGAGATGTCACCACCGCGGAACGGGTCTCCCTGGTGCGACAATTACGGACGATTCATGTGTCATGTGCGATCGTAAACCTATTTTACCAGCGCGCCAACAGATACGTACGTAGACCCATAACTAGCTAGCGGCGGCGCGTGTGTGTGTGTGTTGTGGTGTGATGTGTGTGTGTGTGTGTGTGTGTGTCGTGTGCGTGCGTGCGTGCGTGCGTGCGTGCGTGCGTGTCTGTGTGTGTGTGGTGCGTGCGTGTGCGTGGCGTGCGTATCTGTGCGTGTTGTGTGTGGTCTTGCGGTGCGTGTGTGTCTGTGTGTGTTGTGTGTGTGTGTGTGTGCCGCGTGTATAGTGTGTATGTGTACGTATGCGGGGGAGAGGGCGTAGAGTATTAAAGTTCACTGACTTTGAGCGGCTACCACTCGGCTATTAAATTTCGAAACGCGTATTGTTCCGCCGGATATACTGCCACAAACACGCACGCCACGCAGACATATAAACGGGACGACGCGCGCGCCACGCACGCGCACGCGCCACGGACACAGCACACGCACACGCAACACGCACCGCACACGCACACGCACACACACACACACCCACACACGACAACACACACACAGCACGACACACACAGCGCAACACACACATATGCACACGCACAGCTATGTTCGCTGCCATCGCAACACAGCACACAGGACACACGAACGTACGAAATGCCCACGCGCATACATGTGCACAACAACATAGTCGCGCGGACACGCTCTCGTCGCCACGCACGAGCATCGCACACACGCACCATGGCAGCGAAGCGATGCCCCGTCCATCTCTACACCCCGTATAATTAGGGTCTTAACCGGCCAACTAATGTTTTTTGAGACCTGGAAGGCGCACTTTGTGTGCGAAAATGAAACAAAAAATTGATTCGCGGCAAGCTTAAAGCATTATCATGACCTGCTCATCTCGCATCATCCTGGGAATGGCACAACATTCCTTCAAATAACAGTAGACGCTTCCACACCACACCACGCACACGCAGCAACACGTAACCACGCACAGCACACAACACACAGACACACGACACACACACACACACACACATCACACACCACACCCCGCACACACACCACAGCACGCACAGCCCCCACCCACAACCACACACGACGCACACACGCACACGACACATCACACAACACACAACACACACGCACCACACACCAGACACACACACACAGCCTCATGATTGCACCCAGTGACACCAGCTGCCATGCACCCCAAGCCAACCTATTACCGCCGACGCAAAACATCCGAAGCTACGTAAATACAAACACACGACGCGCTCAGCGCAAAAAAATACGCGGTGGGCATCACCAGACCCGGGCATTGTTTTGTTTATCCCACAGTCGCTGGTGTGAATCAAATGACAGTGCTCTGACTAAGCACTGTTTTAGAGAGGAATGAGGGTATCCGGGTTATGAGGGGAGGGGGGAGGAGATAGGGGGCGAGCTGAGAGGGAAAGAAACGAGATGCGACTGAGAGCAGAGATGAGAGTCAGACCTCGATGACGTGAGACTGAGACAAGACCAGAGACAGCGAGACGGAGGAAGAGAGAGAGAGAGGCTGGCCGCTGAGCGGCAGAGGAGAAGCGAGGAGAGAGACGGAGGAGTCGAGAGAGAGAGAGAGAGAGGGGAGGAGAGAGGAGAGAGAAGGAGCGGGAAGAAGGGAGGGAGACGAGAAGTGAGAGAGAGAGAGAGAGTAGAGAGGAGAGAGAAGAGCGAGAGATGAGAGATGAGAGGAGAGACAGAGAAAGGAGGAGAGAGAGAGAACGGAGAAGAGACGAGGCAGAAGAGAGGGAACGAGAAGAGCTGAGAAACAGAAAGAGACACACACACACGCACGCTACGCCACGCACGCACACACACACACAACACACAGAGCTCAGGAGAGAGGAGGGATTATAAATGTATAACCGTGTTGCGGCAGCTTTCCGTACTTGTGTCACATACATACATCTGTATCTGGTAGACGGGGGTAATGGTAGCAGAACGCATCATCACGGCAGACGAATCTGACAGCGTTTGACCTTAGGTTACGCGAAAAGCCTACCGCGCATAGCACGGATTATACTATAGTTACCGTGCAGCGAACCAAAAACTCGCCCTTTGCCATCGACGTGTTGTAAGATGCCCCAGGTTTGCGCTGCTAGCTGGGTAAACACGAAGAGCAATTGCTCCCTATCATTGGTCACGTACCCATAATAGCGCATTTAATATAGGCGCTGCCCGCCTGTATATTTTTTTTAATATAAATATAATCTATAAGGTATATCCCACTACTATAAGGCATGATATAACTCACGGTAAACATAAATATACACATAATTAATAAGTTAATACATTGCATGGGTAGTAAACTGATAACATAAATCAAATATAATAGCTCTCACCTTCTGATAAGGCTGAGGTAACGTGCCTTAATATAGTAGTATACTGGCTTATCAAATACATAACTATACGGCGTATAAGATGAATATAATTCTTAAGTTCAATTTAATGTGATATTAAATATAAGACAATATAATTAAATAAATAATAAGATATATATAATATAAGCCATATTAAGTGACATGGCACATTCCGGCTGTTGATTGACGGTGCCCAGGCGCGGGGAGCGGGTGTAGAGGCATGTGGGCCGTGGCGGTCCATATAAGGCACTCCGCCCTGACTGTCACTAGGTAAGCCAGGCTCAGAGCGGGTGGTGCCATAATATAGGTCAGCAGCACTCCCATATAGCGGTGCACAGATCCCAGTATCAGAGCGCCAGTCAGGTAGCTTGCGGTGGGGACGATGGAGGGAGGGCTACGAGGCATTTCTAGCGAGGAAAAATGAGATGAATGAAACACCTGTCTGTGTGGGTGTGGCGAGTGAGTGTATTAATGATAGTATCATAGTTGTAACACGTATTATAGAGGAACTAGCAGCGGAAACATTGTGCGAATGAAAGGGAATGGCTCAAGAGCGCAGGGCTAGTCCGTGGTATCAGAAGCCCAGCGATGCACGGAGGGGCGGGCCAAAGTTTGTGACGACTTGTTTGTAAACGCAAGACAAAGTGCTTCTGAATGACGGGGTGACCCGGCGACCAGGGGGAGAGGCGGTCACACTGTGCATGGGCGAGGTTGAGCGCGGAGAGAGAGGGGGCGTCGAGAGAAACGAGGGAGGGGGCGGAGAGACGAGAGAGACAGAGGAGAGAGGGGAGGAGAGAGGAGAGCAAGAGAGAGAGGAAGAACAAGAGGAGAGAAGCGGGAGAAGGAAGGAAATGAGAAAGAGAGAAAGAGAAGATGAGAGAACGGAGAGAGAGAGAGAGAGAGAGAGAGAGAGAGAGAGAGAGAGAGAGAGGGCGAGAGAGAGAGGTCAGAGTGGCGAGGTGGTGCGGAGGGGAAGTACAGAGAGTACGGATAAAATGGTGTGTCGTCACTAGGGTTGTGTAGACACGCTTGCTGATAGCTATAGTGATTAATCATGAATAACCGATCTTGATTAACAATCCATCCCAACCCACATTCGCCCTGACTCCGCGTGTATCGGTGTCGGTCTGTAGTCTTCTCCACTCACATCGCTCTCTCACTCCCTGTCTCTCTCTCTGATCTCTCTCTCTATTCTCTCTGGTCGTGGGTGGGGGTTTCCTCGGTTTTCTGCTTCTCTTCTCTCCGCATTCTCTCTCTCTCTCTCTCTTCTCTCCTCTCTCTCTATTCTCATTCTTCCTCTCCGCTCTCTCTCCTGTCTCTTCTCATCTCCCTCTCTCTTCAGTCTCTCTCGGCTCTCTCTCTCTCTCTCTCGCTTGATCTCTCTCTCTCTCTACTCTCTCTCTCTCTCTCTCTCTTTCTCTCTCTCTCTTCTCGCACCCTCTCCCGGCGGCTCTCTCTCTCTTTCTCTCTATCTCTCTTCTCTCGTCTCTCTCTCTCTCATCTCTCTTCTCGTTCTCTCTCTCTCTCTCTCGGGGTTTCTCCTCTAGCTCACGCTCTCTTCTATTCTCTCTCTCTTCTCCACCTCTCTCTCTTCGTCTCTCCCTTTCACTATCTTCTCCTTTTTCTTCCTCACCCTACACCTCCCTACACATTTCCTCCGCAAAACAAACGCCGAGCGCGAGACGGCCACAACGCACCCCCCCCACACAACGGAGGAGCGGGGAGGAGAGAGAGGAGAGATTTAAAGAGAAGAGCTGTACAGAACATACCCTCCTGTTTCTCTCTCTCGTCTCTCTTACCCGTTTCTCTCGATTTCTAACCCTCTGGCACGACTCCCTCGCATCCGTCGTGTTCTATCCTGTTCCTCACTCCCAGTTCGACAGGAGCTGTTAATTAGGGTTTTGGTCCGCTGTGGCGGGCTGCAGCCTCCGAGGCCGACACCAGGGGACAGCGGGAGTCTCGGTTAGTCGGATATTTGTGTTAATGATTGTGCACCGGGGGGCGTGATATATTCTGTAATTAACCTGGCTGGCTGTGGCGGATGTGCTAATATAGGTCGAGCTGCATGCCGGAACGGCGATTACACAGTGCCTGATCTTACACAAACAAATCACGCGGTTTGGCCCCTACACCTTCCGTAAATCCACGAGTTCCTGACACACAACACACAATTATACGCAACGCAGCGCACGCACGCATCGCACCGACGGGCACGCCGACGACGGCACGCACGGACACGCACCGCACGCACGAACGCGCTGTACACATTGCACAACACATCAACGCGACGCAACAACGCACGCACACACGGCACACTAACTACACGCTGCACACACACACACATACACACGGCACGCGCACGTACCCGCCAAATACACGCACGCCCACGCACGCACGACACACACACACACACACACACACACACACACGTCGTTCATCCTCTACCCCCCTCCCACCCCCACCCCATCCGGCTGCACTCGTATAACCGCATCACGGGCAATACGAGAGAATTAATTTAAATTTAAGTTATGCGAAGCCTGGCTAAATGCGATGGCTGCCGGCCTGCCACGGGGGCTGTCATTAAAAGCAATGACACACGCAGGGAGAAAATTACATCAGTGTACGTATCAAGATTTTTTCTCTGTGTGCGTCTCGCATCTCAATCTCGCAGGGTGGCTAATGGCATTCGGAGAGCCTCTAGAAATTATGATGAAATCATTATAAATGCGAGCTGTTGGTTTTAAAGCATCAGCCTCGGCTTGTGTTGTAATAAGACTTGACAGAAATCTCACTAAATGCTCACAAGCGCGAGCATTATGATATTTATACGAATACTGGATATTTACAACACGTTTTTATCGTACTGCACAATGCTATCGCTGAGGTTATTAGAGTTTAAATGTAACGATGATTGATCCAGGCATATACGCAACACATTGAAAGCTATGTAATCATTTATGCAAGAGATGAGAAATTCTCTTTACGAGAACTAGACTGACTCCACAAGTCGTTAAGAAGCTCTGTCGGACGGCAGCCAGGGACGTAGAACCAGTCTATAGATTCAAGCTTCAAAATCACAAATATGCATTTGTGTATACATATCTTCACGTTAGCTATATATATATATATATA
>NW_014581318.1:10981-11498 GCF_000485595.1 Priapulus caudatus
AGAGCGAGGGAGAGAGAGAGAGAGCGAGAGAAAGAAAGAAAGAAGACTTCAACGAGGAGCATCGCGCGCGTGCACATTCACCGACACAATTTTAAATAAATAATAGTCCATTAATATGACAAAATAAATCATGAGTGAACCACCAGCCGCTGCCTACAGGGACGCTGCTACTGATAGCGCAGCCAGCCCGCCAATATTGTAATGGGGCTTATAATCACAGAGCCAGTGTTCGACACAGATGGCCTCATGCAATAGACATCAGGTCAACGTAAGAGGCAAAAAATGTCGGCTGTGTGTTGAGTGACAGAGAACAGCTGAGTCGGACACATGCCAGTAGCGGTCGTGGTGCGCGGGTAGCTCTTCTGCTGTTATCTCGATGATGCTAGTGCTGCTGCTAGTTCTGCTGCTAGTTGTTCTGTCCCCTTCCCTCTTTCACGCGCGCGCTCTCTTAAATCTCTCTCTCTCTCTCTCTCGGTCTCTCTCTCTCTCTCTCTCTCTCTCTCTCTCTCTCTCTCTC
>NW_014581319.1:0-617 GCF_000485595.1 Priapulus caudatus
ACACACACACACACACACACACACACACACACACACACACACACAACACACACACACACACACACACACACACACACACAGCACACACTAACACACACTAACACACGCACATCCGAACACACATAATGCGCCAAACAGAGGAGACACCGTCTGGCCGCTGTCGTCCGTTATTAGCGACGACCCCCGCCGACATTCAAGGTTAGCCTATAGAGATCACATCTCATCTAGCCGGACCAATCACCCCCGTCGTCATCCACAGTCTTTCACACACATCCTCTACTCTTCTTCTTCTTTTTCTCAGCCCTCCTTCTTCCTTACGTCAGCTTCCCCTGTCGCGTCGTCTATCACCCTTCCCCGGCTATACATTCAACGACCCCACTATCGGCACTACTCGCAACCCCCTCTAATTATCACAGCGTGTTCGCGTCAGAGTACGAACCTCTTAGTGTGAGGGCGATAATCAGGCGTGTCTAGTGTCTAGAGATCTGGCGTTGCCCGGCAGGAGCGAGATGGATTCATAGTCGACGTTCAGTACGCTAGTTATGTCATAACGTTGTGTGTGTGTGTGTGTGTGTGTGTGTGTGTGTGTGTGTAGTGTGTGTGTGTGTGTGTGCGTG
>NW_014581319.1:5085-7075 GCF_000485595.1 Priapulus caudatus
CCCTCGTTCTCTCTCTCTTACTCTTCCCCTCCTCTCTCTATCTCTCGCTTCCGTACGCGCCCTCGTTCTCTCTCCCGCGCACTCTCTCTCTTTTTCTTCCCCTCCTCTCTCTATCTCTCGCTTCCGTACGCTCCCTCGTTCTCTCTCCCGTGCACTCTCTCGTTCTATCTCCTTCCCTTCTCTCTCCAGAATTGTTACCGGGTCTGCGTAGTATTAATGGTAATTATTTGTTTTATTATTAATTATTTTATATTATTTATATTAATTTATAATTAATTATTTTAATTAATTGTAAGAATTAAGACTTACCCTGAACCCTGCGCTTTTGACGTGCACACCTCTCTTCGTTAACGTCGACTTCATCCGCGCGCAGAAGACAATGTCGTAGCCATGGGGAGGAGTGTTCGACATCAAATAGGCTGCAAGCAGGGAGGGGGAAAGAACCACATTTAAATTAAGTCAGTGAACGGGGGAAGGTGTGCGGGGAAGAGGGAGCAATGCGCGAATACTGCTGCTTACTGCAGATTTCAATGGTCGTTCTCCAATGAGGTGCAAACTCATAAAAAATATCTGGCACATACATCCACCAACTAATGCTTCTTCCAAACTCCATACTATACTATCTAGTATATATTTATATACAGACTAAATAGTTATATATATATAGTATACTAAATAAATCGATATATATATATATATATATCAGGGGTAAATAACCTCAAACAAATTTAATAAACTCTTTGAGATTACTCCCCCTTTATGAAGCAAAATTAGAAGGAAACAGAAAGGAAGGAGGAGGGGGAGGAGAAGAAGCAGCAGGAGGAAGCAGAAGGAGACGGGGGGAGGCGTCGTTACCCTTCTCGGCGGCCGACGACGACGACGACGATCCATCGTCGGACAGTGACGGTGAGTGCCGGCCCGTGTTGAACTGCGGCAGCGGCATTCCTAACTGTTCAGCCACCTCAGCTCTGTCCTGATGATGCACGTAGTCAAAGAAACTGCTGCCCGTCAACTCAACCTGCGAGACACACACACATTATATATATATACATATATAGAAGATGCTAGATCAAAGGTTCTTAACCCGTGGTCCATGGGGCATGGACTCTTTTGGGGTCCGTGGATGGGCTTCAGTGGGTCCGTAAATCAGGCACATGCAAACTTTCATGTTTAAGTGCTCATGTGCATTTTTCTGTGGAGGGGTGCGTAACTTTCACCGGATTCCCAAAGGAGTCCATAACTCAAAAAAAGGTTAAGAACCACTGTGCTAGATTATAGATGGTATAGAAAGGGTGGAGTGGATATTAGCTATTTTAATGGGACGGATGGGACAGAATATATATATATAGAATATATATATATAGATGGAATACTGGATGGAATAGATCGGTTAGATAGATCGTATATATATATATACTGCATGTGGGATCATTAACCTTGCAAATTCTACGTCTGATTTCCGTGAACTTGCGCGGTGGTGGGAAGAAGAGAAGGGGGAGGCGGAGAAGAGGCGAAGGAAGAGAGAGGAGAGAATTGGCGAGCTTCACCCATATTTGCGGGAGAACGACGGAATCAGAATCACCGGCCCGGCCCGTCCACCGGAGCGCGTAATATATGACAACGCCAACACACGCCGTCGTTTCTCTCGCTGTTTCCCTATGTAAATATTCCGCTACGACGACGATCGAAAAGTGTCGTGTCCATAAATTTGTTGCATCAGCGTCGTGGCATCAGCGTTATCACGTGCTGGCGATAGCGAAAAAGAAACGGCGCAAAACGGCGAACATTGTTCTCTCGCGGCGTAGATATTTGTCATCAAAAATGTGACAAATAATGCTAGCTGACACACACACACACACGCACGCACGCACGCTCAACGCACGCGCCTACACGCACGCGCGAAGGAACCAACAGCTTCGCTACGGCTCTGTATATATATATATATATATATATATATATATACATACTATATATATATATATATATATAT
>NW_014581319.1:10686-11470 GCF_000485595.1 Priapulus caudatus
AAAGAAGGACGGCGAGGAGGAGGAGGAGGAGGAGAAGGAGGAGAAGGAGGAGGAGGAGGAGGAGAAGAAGGGGGAGAGGGTGCAGCGGTTGAGTCATCGTCAACGTCATCGTCATCGTCGGCTGTCGGAGAAAGTTGAAGGCGAGGAGGAGGAAGAGGAGGAAGAGAAGGATGAAGAGGGGGTCCAGCGTTTGAGTCATCGTCATCGTCATCGTCATCGTCATCGTCATCGTCATCGTCGGCTGTCGGAGAAGGATGAAGGCGATGAGGAGGAGGATGAGGGGGTGCATCGGTTGAGTCATCGTCATCGTCGGCTGTCAGATCCGACTGATAGCGAGGGAGAAGACGGTGACGATTAGAGACTTAGTGCTTAGGTGGCGTCGTTGTTGCGTGAGAGAGAGGCGTTGAACAATGGGTGGCGGGGGGAAGGGGGAGGAGAAGGGGAGAAGGGGAGGAGAAGGGGAGAAGGGGAGGGGAAAGGGAGGAGAAGAGGAGAAGGGGAGGAGAAGGGGAGGAGAAGGGGAGACGCTGTGACGGGAGGTGAGCGGTGTGTGGGTCGCCCCACCTTGCGTGTGCACCGCGATGCTTGCGGCAGTGTCTGACGACGAGCGGTGCGCCGCACAAAAAATGTGTCCCGAACACAGACGTTGCTTTCTTGCGTGCGGAGGTCATAATTTTTTTACTCGCTCTCTCTTTCTCTCTTTCTCTCTTCCCGCTCTCTATCTCTCTCTTTCACTCTTGGTCTCTCTTTATCTGTCTCTCTCCAAGCGCCCCCTCTCTCTATC
>NW_014581320.1:2055-2641 GCF_000485595.1 Priapulus caudatus
GCGCGTGCGCGTGTTCGTGGCGAGACAGGGGAGACGGAGAAAGGGGATGGAGCGCGTGCACATGTTCGTGGCAAGACAGGGGGAGAGGGAGAAGGGGGATGGAGCGCGCGCGCGTGTTCGTGGCGAGACAGGGAGAGAGGGAGAAGGGGGATGGAGCGCGTGCGTGTGTTCGTGGCGAGACAGGGGAGAGGGAGAAGGGGATGGAACGGATGGGGGAGAGGGAGAAGGGGGATGGAGCGCGTGCGCGTGTTCGTGGCGAGACAGGGGGAGAGGGAGAAGGGGGATGGAGCGCGTGCGTGTGTTCGTGGCGAGGCGCTCCATCCCCCTTCTCCCTCTCCCCCTGTCTCGCCACGAACACGCGTACGCCCTCCATCCCCTTCTGGTGCGCGTGTTCGTGGCGAGACAGGGGGAGACGGAGAAAGGGGATGGAGCGCGTGCACATGTTCGTGGCAAGACAGGGGGAGAGGGAAAAGGGGGATGGAGCGCGCGCGCGTGTTCGTGGCGAGACAGGGAGAGAGGGAGAAGGGGGATGGAGCGCGTGCGTGTGTTCGTGGCGAGACAGGGGGAGAGGGAGAAGGGGGATGGA
>NW_014581320.1:5926-8284 GCF_000485595.1 Priapulus caudatus
AGAGAGAGAGAGAGAGAGAGAGATAGAGAGAGAGAGAGAGGAATTGAGGATCCCTGTCTCTACACTCTATGTTGCTTGTGCGTACACACCGAGATACAGCAGTGTGTGTAACGTAACTACGTGTGCATCTATCTCGTGTGAGGTCGTTTGAATATTCCTTTATCGCGAATCTCAACATGGCAGCTATAGGCGCACGTTTGCTGTTGATTACTATTTACTACTTATTTGATGATCATTTATTGCCTATGACAGCGGAAGCTCTCGTAAGGATTTTTAATCGAAAGTAATAAGTAATATGTGTACGCTGACAGGTGAGACTAAATTTATCTACATTTATTAATTTCTCGATTTTTTTTGTTTTGAGAGAGATGATCGATTTAAAGGAGCTGGCGTCGGTGCTTCGTCGTGCTCCCCCTCTCCCTCTCTCCATCTCTTTCTCCCCCTCTCTCTTTCTCCTCCCCCTCTCTCGCTCTCTCTCCCTCTCCTCTATCGCTCTCGCTCTTCTCTTCCCCCTTTTCTGTCGTCTTCTCTCTCTCTCTCTCTCTCTCGCTCGCTCGCTCTTTCACCCTCTTTCCGTCTTTCATTCCCTTATTCTACCCCCGTCTCGCTCTCTCTCTCTCTCTCTCTTCTCTCTCTCTTCTCTCTACTCTTTCTCTCTCTCTCTCTCTCTCTCTCTCTCTCTGCTCTCTCTCTCTCTCTCGCTCTCGCCTCTCTCTCTCTCTCTCTCCTTTCTCTCTTCTCTCTCTCGCTCTCTCATCTCTCTCTCTCTCTCTCCTCTCTCTCTCTCTCGTTCTCCTCTCTTCTCTCTCTCTCTCTTCTCTCTTACTTTCGCCTGTCTCTCTCTCTCGCGCGCCACTCTCCAATCTATTTACTCCGCTACGTTGAGATCATATTATTCCCCCCCCGACTCGCTCGAGTAGTATACAAACGAGAGTATCTCTCTCCATCTGGGTTATACAATGACAACAGAATGCATACAGTTAATATTAAACGAAATTACAATGCCACTTTAGACGCGTAATGACTAACAAGGAGTCGCAGAGCGTTCTGGGTCATCTGAGGTCTTGTTGCTACGGTCATAAACGACATTTAAGTCGTGCGTAGCTGACACTTTGTTAGGCCGCAGATATGCAGATACGCCAGTTGCGTACACGATTCATTTCAGCATGCCTTTCTGCATTCTGCATATCCTCCCAAATTTTAGTCATCTTCCGAGTCCTTTGTTCACGATCCCCCCCCCCGACTCCGAATATTTGATCGCTACGTTCGAGCTTGTTAAGATTATGTGCCAACTGTTGACGGACGCACAGACGCCACGGACGGCCTGGGCGGACGACACGCTCATGGCGATTCTACAAGCTGATCTGACTCATGTAGATGCAGCTAAAAACAAAATAACGCGCAGACGATATATATTATCATAAGGAATTAGTGTGTGTGTGTTGTGTGTGTTGTGTGTGTGTGATTGTGTGTGTGAGTGTGTGTGTGTGTGTGTGTTTGTGATATGGTATGTGTTGCAGTTGTGTGCGCGCGCCTGCGTCCCCCATCGCCTCGTGCACGTTGTTCCCCGTGTGTGTGTGTGGGATTGTGTGTGTGTGATGTGTGTGTTGTTGTGGGTGCGTTGCGTTGCTTGCTGTTGCTGTTTGTGCTGCTCGTGCGGTGCGCGTTGTGTGTGTGTCTGCACTGTAATACGGCTAATTTTCTAATGCAGCGAATTACTTGCTAACTTGCAGACTTCCTGCGTTTCACTCGTAATGCCGTCTCAAATTGGTCGGCTCCTCTATTTCCCTTGCGTTCGACGCGTGCCTGATAAACGTATTAACCGGTTTATTGAGGTTCATCTATCTCCCTCCTCCTCCTCTGCCTCATCATCATCATCATCATCCCTTTCATCCTTCCTCCTCCTCCTCATCTCTTCCTCCTCCTCACCTCTCCTCATTCTCCTCCCTCCTCCTCCTCCTAAACCTCCTCCTCCACCTCCTCCTCATTCTCCTCTCTCCTCCTCCTCCCTCTTCCTCTCCTCCTCCTCCACCTCTTCCCCATTCTCCTCTTTTCTCCTCTTTTCTCCTCCTTTCTGCTCCTCCTATTCCTCTTCATATTTCTCCTCTATCTCCTTCGCCTTCTCACCCTTTCACACCTCCACCTCCTCTCCCTGTTCCTCCTTTCTTCTAATTCACGGTCGGCGGTTCGAGGTGAGATAAAGAGACCACTTTGTGACGTAGGCTTCTACCTTTCGTTCTCTGCTCTACACACGTGCTACTCCCCCATACCCCCCAATCCCACCAACACGCCCCCTACATTACCACGCCCGCGATATTCAGATGATGACGTCACCGTAGATGTAATATATAGAAGTGA
>NW_014581320.1:10593-11462 GCF_000485595.1 Priapulus caudatus
GTGAACAATTATTATATATATCAACCTACGGTGGGGTTACAACTCGACAACATGTGTGTGTGTGTGCGTGTGTGTGTGTGCGTGTGTGTGTGTGCGTGTGTGTGTGTGCGCGTGCGTGCGTGCGCGTGCTTGCGTGCGTGTGCGCGCGCGTGTGCGTGTGTGTGTGTACCCGCACGTGTATGTGCGTGTGCATGTATGTGTGTGTGCGCGCGCGAGTATATGTGTATAGTGGCTATCACACGTATAATACATAATATTATAAGTATCATATACATGACGCATGGACGGTGTCGGTGATTAGGGTGACATTATGGGTTATTGATGAGTTTGTGTCCATACACCGCTGGGTAACGTAAATATGTCTATATCTGCTATATCCGTGCTTCTCGTTGTGGGCGGCCACGTACAATGCGTGGCATGGGAGCACGTTAGATTTGCGTACGTCGGCATGTTGTTCATTGAAAGGGGATCGCATCACGTGGGGACAAAGTGCAACGTCATCTACGTCAAGTCGTCAACACTTCGGTGCGGGCTACCAGTGCGCATGCGCGTAGATACACGTGCGCCGCCTACACGTGTGTATGTTCTCATCCTCGTGCGTGCATGCGTGCGTGTATGTGCGTGCGCGCGCGCGTGTGCGTGTGTGCGTGCGTGCGTGTGTGTGCTTGTCTGTGCGTGCGTGCATACGCACACGTACGTGCGTATGCACCAACTCACATCCTGCATTTCTAATCATAATCAGATCTTTCAGCGATCACGATGTTATGTTCAATGAATGACTGCTATATATATATATATATCAAGAGCTAATAATACATCTACACGTTAACGCTACTCCGCCCTGACTATAGCGTGAGGCACGGACGCAC
>NW_014581321.1:0-6655 GCF_000485595.1 Priapulus caudatus
CGCGCGCGCGCGAGAGAGAGAGAGAGAGAGAGAGAGAGAGAGAGAGAGAGAGAGCGCGAGAGCGAGAGAGAGAAAGAGAGAACGAGAGAACGAAAAAGAGAGACTTGCTCACGCTACAACACATACCTGCTTCAGGACTAGGCGGAGGCAACTGAGCGCACGGGTACGGTGGCGGTAGTTGTGTTTGCATGGACGGTGGTGGCTGACCGCCGCTCACTGTCGGTAGATGCGGCATGCTGCCGACGATGGCGGGGGTGTGCTGACGGAGCGTTCGCATGATGTCCCGCTTGATCGTATCGATGTGTCCCGTAGCTCGCGCTGACTCCCTCTTCCTATCCTCACGCAGCTCGTACCTGCGTCAACTCGAGCGTTAGCGAACTGTCACGGGGAGCGTGTGGTAATCGAGGGATGCAGCGCACGCGATGCGTGTCACCGCTGTGATACGGCACGCTGTGGTTTCATAAGAAGTTGGGGCGTGTACAGGATTTGTACTAATGGTGGGTCTAACCGTAACCCAAAGTTGCGAGCACGCGAAGGGGGNCCCATTTCCTATTTGCAACGTCAAATGGGAAAACAAACTAACGGTATGTACCGTGATTCAATCGGGTATACTTTTTAGTGCAGTATATTGGGACAAGGCGTATTTTAGGGCGCAAAGCGGTTTGCGACAGGCTCAGTGTTTTACGGTCCCCGAGCCACCCCGCTACCCAGTGCCGAGGCGAGTGCCCCCCTTCCTGGGATAAGATCACTGGGGGTATACATTGCGGAGGCTCTGGCGACGGTAACCTCTTGGTAAAACATCAGCGAGGTTATATCCGCTCCGTCAGCGAGCTGTCTGATTGGTTGAACCATTGACGTCGATGATTCGAACGCAATATAACGCATTTTGAATGATTGAGCTTGAGTCAAGCGAAGTTAAACTAACTTCCGCAGTTATCGCCATCCCGAACAGTTCTTATGCTTCATGTCTCGCTATTAATTTATTTTCACGTTCCTCATGCTGAAACAGTGACGTCACGCCTCGCTACCCAGCTACGCTTCATTTCATATTTAGTTTTATATATTTTTCCCCATTATACGCTTCATTTCATTATTACTGTTCATTCCACGTCAGCTTTTTCGTGTTGAAGTGTTGCTAACCGCTGCTACGCTTGACACTGTGATGTCACGCCTCGCAAACACGCTACGCTTGACACGCTGACGTCACGCCTCGCAAACACACTACGCTTGACACGGTGACGTCACGCCTCGCAAACACGCTACGCTTAACACGGTGACGTCACGCCTTGAAACACTGTGCCTACCTTTAACACGGTGACGTCCGCCTCTGCAACACGCTACGCTTAAAGACGGATGACGTCACGCCTTACAAACACACTACGCTTAATACGGTGACGTCACGCCTTACAAACACGCTACGCTTGACACGGTGACGTCACACTTTGCAAACACGCTAGCTGACACGCGTGACGTTCACGCCTCGCCAAATACGCTACGCTTGACACGGTACTCACGGCCTCGCTACAGACTACGCTTGACACGGTGAGGTCACGCCTCACAAACACGCTACGCTTGACACGGTGACGTCACACCTCGCACAGCAGATCATCGCTCGATGCTCTGTTCATTCCTCCACATTGCTCTCTCTCTCTCCTATCCCTACTTCATGTGTGTGTGTGTGTTGTGTGTGTGTTGTGTGTGATGTGTGTGTGTGTGTGTGTGGTGCGTGTTGTGTGCTGTGTGCGTGTGCGTGTGGTGTGTGTGTGTGTGTGTGTGTGTGTGTTTGTGCGCGTGCGTGCGTGCGTGCGTCGCGTGCGTTGCGCGTGCGTGCGTCGCGCGTGCGTGCGTGCGTGCCTTGCGCGTGCGTGCCGTGCGCGCATGTCAATTTTTTTCTCTCTCTCTCCTTTCCTTTTCTATGTATATATATATAGATATATAGATATATATTCCCTGCCTCCACTATTCTCTCTCCCTCTCTTCTCTCGCTTGCTCTCTCAACTTTTCTCCGCCTCAGATCATGGTCCTCTCTCTATGTTCGACGTCGGGCGTGCACATTACTTACACAATCCTCAACATTTCTCACTGCATTACTTCCAGGTGGCGACGAGGCGTATGACGTCACTATCTTGTCCGGCAGCGTGACGCAGTATGCCACGTTCGAAAATAAATCGAATGAGGAATTTTCGGCGGTGTCGGTATGTTTCTGGATGCGTTCGCCCCTGAACGCCAACTTCAGAATGACCGTCTTAACGTATGCGGTTGAGCACAATTTCAACCTTCTTGACGTTTCGATCACCAGCGATCGGATTCGATTGGACACCGGAGATTTCTACGCTAGCGATTTCACTCGGTTAGTGCGAATTAAATGCTTTAATAATCGTATTGTGTAGTAATCTAACAACCCGGATGAGTTAATTTAACATATCTTATTGACGTGTTCTTGTCTATATAGTTTGGGTGAGTTTAGGAGGATAGTTTGTCACCTTTTAATAATAGACAACTAGTTTTATCATCGACTAGCATTTATCCTAGATAGCCTTTGCGGCATTGATTCAAATTTGATACGAAAAACATATTCTTTTCAGCCTTTCAGGTAACGTTCCCGTGAAATGTAAGAATAGGTTTCAGTGATCGCAATATTGCGATATTGTGACATGAAATTTTGATACCGTTACATTTTAATATTGTTATATTGTGATATTGCGACGTCGTGACATTACGACACTGCGACTACTTTGTTACACTGTCACATTGTTAGACATAGTCAGATTGAGGTTGATATCTTTGAGATACTATTACAGAGCCACTCCGGTGAGAAACAGAAACTGGCACCATGTCTGTACAGTCTGGCAAGCAGCACTCGGCAGCTCTTCTATATACGTCGACGGAACGCTCTACTACGAACATGAAGGACGTAATACTCCGATTCTGCCCGGTGGAATTTACGTGATCGGACAATACCAGGATGAATTCGGAGGCGGGTTCGATGCCACACGGTCCTACATAGGAGAACTCACAGATTTAAACCTATACAGTAGAGCCTTATCGATAGAGGAGATACACACGTTCACCAAGTCATCTTGCTACAACGATGACGGCGACATCATACGGTGGAGCGAGATACTACACGCATTTGAGGGAGACCCGCTAATCACCAGAGGGCGCTTTTATTTCCGTATGTAATACCACGAATACGATCGTTGTAATATTACCTGTGACTATACTAATACGTCCACAGAAGAGCAAAATAATTGAGAATAATATACATCGCGAATACATATTTTTGTCTGATTGGTGCTAATTAAGGTGGCTGATTTTATGAATAGTATTGTAAGCTAACTGGCGTGGAGGCGGGCGGCTAACTATGCTGGCCAGGTGCTATAGTGCGCTTCTTCGATATTATTGTAATAACATAAGACTCCGTGGCTCGTATCGCCACGCCGCCACGCGCACCCTGAGTTGAGAGACAATTGCACTTTAATGTACGGAAGTGTGGAAGTGTCCGATCTACCTTTGAATCAGTATATATGGGACGTGGAGAAGAGATCGGGGGTCTATGCGCTCTTCTACAGCCTTTCTGCTCATCTGTGAGGATGTACATCTTTTCTGTAAGTGATTGTAGAGGCGGTTGGTGATTGCAGCAGTGAGAAATCTTGTAGGTGGTAGGCAGGCAAGTGATTGGTCGATAGTGTTGTAGTATCGCATCACAGCCAAACTGCTAACAGTGCATTTGGTATCCATATTTCAGGTGAGTTTCATTGTCCTATTCATCCGCCTCCGCGGCCTCATTACCTGTACAATATAGTACTACCACAGATAGTGCTTTGGTTCTTTTGTATCCTGCCCTTTGAAAGAAAGAAAGTGGTTCCCGCTGTCAACCACTTAGGGCTTGGATCCTTGATGGTGTTATTCAAGGCCCTGCTTAGTTGTTTATGCAGGGCACATAAATGCTTAATCCAGAAGTTGTGCAGCTTGTCTGGGCCAGGAGATTTCCAGTTGTGGGTCCGCTTGATGGCCTGCTGTACCTCACACATTGTAATGTCAGTCCATACATCCATTGCTACATTCTGGAATGCTTCCTCCTCTTGTTTGATCCAAGTGGCGTGGGTATTGTGGTTTGTGCCAAGTTCGAGTATTCCACGCCAGATCGAGTCGCTCTTGAGAGGGAGGTTCCTTGATGGTGCTTTGCTGCTCGTTGAGATGCCGGTATGACTTTCTGGTATCTTTATGGAAGAGCTTATTCTGGTTGTAGTGCTCATGCATGCACTCCGCTTAGTAAACCTTCTCAACCTCTGAACTTTGGCTTTTAGTTTCATCTTTGTTTCTTGCTCTAGCTCGCATATATCTTATTCTTCCTTCGGCTCTTGTATAAGATTATCCGTGCCTTGGCGTGTACTTGCTTTGTTGTGACCCCTTTTTTTATTTCGCTAAGGATGGAGAGGTCCTTGCGATGGTTTTCAATTTTTGTCCTGATTCTCTTCTTCCATTTTGGTTCCTCTGTGGTCTTCGTGACTCTTTCTTTTGTCTCTCCGGCATTAACAGCAGCAGTCGCGTACATTAATTAATTGATTTCTGATAAGTTTAGATGGTTATCTTTGATGATATTGGTAAGGGCCTGATTTGCAGCTTAAATATCGTTCCGTATTGCCTTGTTGAAATGAACCTTTTTCAGGCTTCTACGTTGATCTAGGTGGATTGCCTGAGTTTCTAGCAACTTAGTAGAGATTCTATCTTCCATATTCACTACTGATACACCTCCATGGGTGTGTTTTTACGCATGCTGCGGGGTTTGTTCAGCCTCGGGGTCTGGGGGTTGTAGGTCTTCAGGTTGTTCAGTTGTTCAAGAGGGGATAAGTGTTGGTCGCCATGCATTATTTTGCTTTCGGACACCTGCCACTATCTGCTCAAGCTCAGTGTCGATGAGCTTCTTGTTCTTATTAATCCACCTCCTGGTGCTAGCAAAGGTATTTGAGCTAGTGGCTGGAAAAGTGTTTGAATTTCTGCTTCGCCAGATCGTGTATGTACCTTTGACTACCCCGCCATCAGTGTTTATTATAATAATAATAATTATTATTATTATTTCCTAAATGGATCACGGCATTAGCCGGTGACTTCTGTGTTGACCGTGTTCCAACCTGGGACATAGAGATTCAATCCAGAATTTTTCGCAGGGTGTGTACTGTTTTTAATAGTGCGATTTTCTACACTTCGTGGGCAGTGTGGTGGCCAAGGTCTTCCTTATGGTTCTTCTCAAAATCATTCTTTATAGAGCCAAGGGCTTCAACCATCACTGGTACGATTCTCGTCTTGGTATTCCACATCCTCCTAATTTCGATCTCCAGATCTTTGTACTTGGTGAGTTTGTCTCTTTCTTTCACCATGATGTTAGACTCATCTCGTACGGCTACTTCAATCAACAGGCATCGTTTTTCTTTCCTGTTGTGGAGCACTATATCAGGGCGGTTTGCAGGTATCGTGCGATCTGTCTGCACTGCCATATCCCACGTTATAGTAGTATCTCCGATGTTAGTAACTGGTCTCGGGGTATGTTCATACCACGTGTCACGTACTTGCTCACCAAGTTCACTGCAGATTTACCAGTGCAGATAGCTGGCTACCTTGTTATGGTGGTTTATGTACTCGGTTGGAGCCAGCACTATGCATCCGGCGATGATGTGGCTGATGGTCTCCTCTGCCTTGCTGCATATTCTGCACTTGCTGTTGACCTGTTGCTTGAGAATGTTGCGTTGATGGTATCTGGTGTTAAGTGCTTGGTATTGGGCTGCAATGATCAGGCTTTCTGTCTCTCCCTTGAGCCCCGAACTACTCAGCCAGGCAACGCTTGCAGTCTTGTCGACAAATGGCCTGCCGAGGCTCTTGTAGAATCTTTTATGCAAAGGCTTGTTCTTCAATACCTCGATCTTCTTTGCTTCTATATTGGCCTTCAGTCTCTGCTTTGTTGAGGATTGGCTGGTGGGCTGAGGAGACAATTATTTGGCTTTGATTTCTTTAGCCTCGCGTAAGAGAGCGTGCTTTGATTTTCCAGACTCATGGATTATGATCAGCTTTGTAAATTTGTCTTCCTTAAGCTCGATGTAGTCGCCTAGACCTACAATGGCAGTGTTGTACGCAAACATCAGTTTAATGAGACCACGACCACCATTTTGCCTCTTGATGTACAGTCGCTCTACATCTGCTTTTGGGTGATGGAGACCGTGCATGGTTAGTAGCTTTCTTGTCTTGTGATCCATCCTTTCGATATCTGATCGCAACCAGTTGATCACCCCGAAGCTGTACACGGGGACTGGGAGTGCCAGGCTATTGATCGATGTTATCTTGTTTTTTTAGCAGAGCTCAGAACTAGGCGAACTCGGCGATAGTACTTCTTAGCAATGTTCTCCTTCATCTTTGCATGCTGATCTGTGAGGATGTCGCTCTTCTGTAAGTGATTGTAGAGGTGGTTGCTGATTGCAGCAGTGAGAATCTTGTAGGTGGTAGGCAGGCAAGTGATTGGTCGATAGTTCTTTGGTTCTTTTGTATCCTTGCCTTTTGAAAGAAAGAAAGTGATTCCTGATGTCAATCACTTAGGGCTATTGCTTTGATCCTCGATGGTGTCATTCTAGGCCCTGGTTAGTTGTTTATGGAGGGCACTTAA
>NW_014581321.1:11020-11460 GCF_000485595.1 Priapulus caudatus
GAGAGAGAGAGAGAGAGAGAGAGAGAGATAGAGAGAGTCAGGGTAATACCCTCATGCCTGCGCACCCACTCACACA
This sequence comes from Priapulus caudatus, assembly GCF_000485595.1. Lineage (NCBI taxonomy): Eukaryota > Metazoa > Priapulida > Priapulimorpha > Priapulimorphida > Priapulidae > Priapulus > Priapulus caudatus. The sequence goes on from NW_014581321.1 coordinate 11,097, forward strand.
ATCATTCGTTAAAAATCGCCGCTCCCGACCGCGGGACGATGTGAATACAGATTTATTTCAAACTTTCCCACCAGAGCTCCCTTCGCTAGTCTGTACCTCTCCTCCCGTCAGAGCATCCCTAGTCGCCTATACCCTCTCACTAATTCTCGCTAATTCTTTTTAGGCTCGTTCCCTGAGGGTATGGCATTATCGAGAGGTGTAGGACGACAGGCATGTCAACCTCTGGCTATCAGTTGCTACTTCGTGTGTGTGTGTGTGTGTGTGTGTGTGTGTGTGTGTGTGTGTGTGTGTGTGTGTGTGTGTCGTGTGTGTGTGTGTGTGTGTGTGTGTGTGTGTGTGTGTGTGTGTGTGTGTGTGTGTGTGT
>NW_014581322.1:0-563 GCF_000485595.1 Priapulus caudatus
ACACACGAGCCAACGGACACAGGCTCCTGGTGTTGTTCTCCTCCAACACGAGCACAACGTCTCCGACTTCCAGGTTCCTCCTTGACTGAACCCATTTCTGACTGCTCTGGAGTGCAGGCAGATACTCTCTGGTCCAGCGGCGCCAAAACACATCGGCCAAGTATTGTACTTGACGCCAACGTCTGCTGCTATAGACGTCATTCTTCTGAAACTCTCTCGGAGGGAGAGTGGGTCCTGCACGGAGTAGCAGGAGGTGGTTTGGTGTCAATGCCTCCAGGTCACTCGGATCTTCTGACACTGTTGTGATTGGGCGGCCATTGACGATGCCCTCTACAAGACACATCAGNGTTTACTAGTTTAATCTGATGTTAAAAATTAACACTAAACATGTAATTTTCATGCCTGTGTTGTATGATGACACGTGCAATATCTAATAATGCCTGCAGTAAAGAATATGTAGACTTGCCAGACTGCGGGTTGTGTTTAATCGTTTCAGGTGGGGAGTCTCTCTCTATGTGTTTCTCTCTCTATCTCTCCTCTCTCTACTCTACCTCTCTCTATCT
>NW_014581322.1:883-9065 GCF_000485595.1 Priapulus caudatus
GGAAGATTTTGAGCAAGCTTACCCATAACTTATTCGACGTGCGCCCAGCGTATTCACCAAATTTTTCATACGTCGGTATACGCTGGCTTTCATACGGAGGTGTGACAGCGCCATTACCAACTGTGACCATGCCAACCATATGCCAACGTTGGCCCAACGTCATATTGCCATTTGCCAACCACATGCCAACCGTGACCATGCCAACGTTGGCCCAACGTCCAGGGGCATAAATCCGTACCGAGGAGTGGGGGGGGGATGATCGGCGATAGCCGGGGGCGAAATTAACTTTGGCTGCCGCAGGCAGGCCCGCGTGCCGTAGGCATGGCAGTGCTAGGGGGGTCTGGGGGACATGATTTACATGCCCCCCAGAAAATTTTGAAATATTTAAGCCATTTTCCTGCAATCTGAGGCATACCATGGGCCATATTCTCATGTCTGATGACACTATCTCAACCCTAGACTCGATCAACCCTACAAGTTATGATTCAAAACACCTTTCATGACTTTTCAGAGAGCGTACACAGTTAGGTTACTATAGTAATAATACATGTATTAAAACACAGGTAAGAATTGCAATTTCTCACAATTTCACGTGTTTGCAACCATACTTTTTGACTATTCTTTTTTTTCTCTTATTGTTTTTTGAATCTCAGGGGGATATTTGTACAGGCCATCCCTCCTCCTTCAAGAGCGAGGGGGATGCATCCCCCCCATCCCCCCTCCGGGATTTACGCCCCTGCCAACGTCATATTGCCAACTGTGACCGTGCCAACCAAATGCCAACGTTGGCTCAACGTAAGCATGTTATCTGGGTAGGTATAAGTACTTCATCCAGACATGTAAAACCAGTTTGATAACAATCCCCTAATCTAGGATAAATAAAAGTAAATCATTTGATATGTAAAGTAATCTAGATTGCAAGTAATGTAATTAATCTAATGAAAACTTGATATGAATTGTATATTTTAGAGATTTTTACTGAATTTGTGAAGTTTTCCTATACATCTATTGTGCTATAAATTAGAGGTGATTGAAAATGCAGTCATGATGACATATGAGTAAGGAATGATAGACATGATTTATATATAATATGATTAATGACTTTACTATATATGCTATTATAGCTTTATCAGTCTATTCAATCAAGGATTAATTCAGGAAACAAAGGCATGTTAGACCCCCAAAAAAATTGTTTGTTTCTCGGGCCCCGTCGCATCTGCTTTTTGGTCCCGCATTACCCCTTTTTATTACCCCACCCCCAAAAAACCTGCACTCGAAATTTGACCAACAAAAATGGTACATAAATTCTATGAAAGTTCAAAAAATGCCAAAAGGCCAAAAGGTGAACTGATACATGTAGATCTCACCATTTTCTGTATTAAAACTAAATACATTGACCAGAATCTATAATTAATATTCTTTGCTTGTAATTGTTTTTGTATTATTAATTAGATATGTTTGAGAACATTCTGATATTGTCTAGGGGCCTATGGTTGTTTGTATATTAATTAATTTATATAATCAAATTTTGCATTGAATTTTAATTTGAAATGTCTAACTGTTTATATAACTATAAGTATCTAAGCTTTTCTTTTTGATAATAATCATTGTTTCAAATAAGTATAGATATTGAACATGGACAATGTTTTGTTTGAAGAATTTTTGTTGTTGGGTGAATTCGAAGTTTGTTTGTTGAATATACTGTAAAAAATCTTATATAACTATGTAATCTAAAACGTTTCCAATGACAGAGTTCAACTATTATTTTTGTTTGTTAATCATTAATAATTTTCTGCAATTTATAGGAGTGGCTGGCTAGCTAGAAGACTGTATTGTCATTTCGCCCTCCATCACTTGTATTATTTTCTTTTATGTTATACCGTTCTGCTGAATGTAATTTGTGTAAGTGTAAAAAAATCAATAAAGTGTTTGAATAGGCATCTTATCAATAACTGCGATCTGTCTGTCTGTCCCGCCGCAAACCGATTTATAATTATAATGTGCACACCGATCCAGGTTTTTTTAAAGTAGAGAAAGGCACTAAAGGCCATCAGATAAATCATAATGTTATGAATCGAAATTGCAAATTACCTCTAAAATTAAATGTAATAAAAAAGGGGAAAGCCAGGTTTTAGAGTGTAATAAAGTCAAAACACTATCATATATTTACCATATTATTATTACCAAGAGCGGATAATACCTGTAAACATTTATAATATATATATATACATTATATAATAAACACAAGTTGTAGCAATCAGTAATGTAACTCAATGCAGTGGAGAACGTGCCCTTCTCCACTGGGCGGGTTCAGAATAGCCTACAACCCGCACTGCCTAAAACAACAACCAGTGCTGTTTCAGACCCCCAGCACTGTGTGTTGTAGCGTATATTATAGCCTGAGTGTAGCCCCGCTAACGCTCTGGTATTTGCGCCCTCCCTCCGTGTTATGGAGGGAGGGCGCACATGACTTCCGATGCTTATACGGGCGCATTCTACTTTTCCTCCAGATGGAGCCACCGAGCAACCAGACGATCTCAGTCGTCACCCCGTCCGTTGAAACGCTGACGCGGCCGCCGCCGGCGACACCTGGCGACCTCACCGGCGCTCGCAGACGCACCAGACGGTGCTGCCGCCGGCGCCCTCTACCGGTTGCCGCGTGCGATTACGACGCGCGGAAGAGTTTCGCCGAGCTAAAGTCCCTCGCGCAGCGCTCCACGGCTTGCAGAGACTGCTCTCGCACGGTCTTCGCAGGCGACCGCTTGACCGCCTCCACGAGGCGCGACGACGTTTCCGGGACTACGCTGACAAGGAGTTGTTGTCGCTCCGTCGCCGCCGACGACCGCGTTCGTGCTCGCCACCCGTCGGTCTCCGCCTCCTCCTTCCTTCTCACGCCTTCCTCACGGTCCTCCCTTCTCACGCCTTCGTCACGGTCCTCCCTCCTTCTCACGCCTTCGTCACGGTCCTCCCTCCTTCTCACGCCTTCGTCACGGTCCTCCCTCCTTCTCACGCCTTCCTCACGGTCCTCCCTCCTTCTCACGCCTTCGTCACGGTCCTCCCTCCTTCTCACGCCTTCCTCACGGTTCTCCCCCCTTCTCACGCCTTCCTCACGGTCTTCCCTCCTTCTCACGTCTTCGTCACGGTCCTCCCTTCTCACGGCTTCCTCACGGTCCTTCCTCCTTCTCACGTCTTCCTCAGTGTCTTCCCACCATCGTCTCTTTGCGGGCTGTATGTTGCCAGATGCCTCTGACGCACCTGCAACGAGAGGCAAAAACGCGTGAAGAGAAATGGGTCCGGAGAGGAGAACCAGGGTTTGTCGTCGTCGTCAAAGCGAGAGAAATCAAATCGTTTCACATGCAGCACCGGGGTGTCAATGCAGGCTCACGGCACGAAAACGTTGCGGGAGAAGGGTGAGAAATCGAACCGTTTCACATGGAAGCAACATTTGATTATAGAAGTGATATACTGAAAATGCTACCATCAAGTTTGTCCGCGATAACGGAGATTCATCGCGCGATAGCCGTCGTCGTGGCAACGACGCTCGTGGCAACAACGACGATTTACGACGCGCATTTTGAGCGGCCGAAGGTAGCTTCTGAGATCATATAGTGAATCATTTGGAACTCCTACTGAGTTTAGATGGAGATCGAGATAGAAGGAAGATCGTTGTGACAATTTACTGAAGACTGACAGTGGGAATGGTCAGTCCTTTTGTAGTGTCGATCGTCTGCACGTAATTTGCTCAAATGTACTACACATGACCAGGGGTAGAAATTAACTTTTGAACACGGGAGTCCAACGGACTCCCTACCCTCAAAAAGAGGAAGTCCGTAGCAAAATGAGGAAGTCCTCCGTCTAAGGTTCAAAATTAAAGATATTAACAATAACGCATGTGCTTATTTTTAAGATTCGTGCGGTTGCACGTCTGCCCAATTTTCTTTGGACATTAGCTGAAAAAATACGGTAATTCCGCGAGGCCGTGCGCTGGAATGGACTAGTTAGTATGGCAGAATTTTCAGGGAGTCACACAGACTCCTGCATATGTCAAATCAGGAGTAAATCAGGGAGTATTTGACTCCAGACTCCTGTTAATTTCGCACCCTGCATTACCTAGTTTTCTCTTCTGCCCGTGAATTTCCTTGTAGCTTTTCACGAACTGAGTGGTTCTCATCATGTCTCTGTCCATGAGTGACATAAAGCATTCCTGAAAATTAAATCATACGTTTGCATAAGTGGCTTGTTTTGCGACACATGTTGTTGTTTTTTCACATTTCGAATATCCGAACATTCTGCAGCAGCACTACATAACTATAAACAGTTAGCAGCACTTTCTGATTCAATGACAATGAAGCTTAGCTACCGACCTCGAAACTTAAGATTTCATGTTCCCACAACACATATGAAGAGGGCCATGATTAACTAGTGATCGCAGTTTGTACAAAACTGCCAGGCTAAACATCACCTAATATGGACAAGCTTTTGCATTATTAAGAAGCTGATTGACACACTTCCCTTATTTATCTCAACATAAATATTAAACATTGCCTTCATTAGTATAACAACTCCGGTGAAACACAGAGCAAGTCTTTGCCGAGTGGCGCCATCTATAGCACGCCCCCCTCGACGAGCGCGGCGTCTCATCGTCGCTACTTACAAATACAAAGTGACCGCTGGTTGCGCAGTTGCAGCACCAAGAGTTCGCGTTAGCACGTTCTCCGTCCTCTCGCTCCTCCACAGGACCCGCCACCGTCTAGAACAAGAGAACAGCTGAATGTTTAACGCCACCTGGTGACGGGAGAACAGACAGGTCGAACCCGGGAAATCGTGGAGAATCACGAGAGAATTAAAAAAGTTAATCACGAGAAAACGTAGACGTATCATATGTGTAGTGTACATGTATGTTTTTGCTAAGGCTTGGGTTGAAAGTAAGTCAGAAGCGTTGGATGTGGCCAAAGGGTTTTGGTAAGGTGAGGGTAAGGGTTTGGGTTACGATATGAGGGGGAGTAAGGGTTCAGATTGGGGGGGGGGCTATCAGTTTGGAATAAAGTAGGGAAGAGGAGTAACGAGTTTGAGCTAGGGTGACGGCAAAAACCTTGGTGTAAAGGTCAGAGAAAAGTGCTCGGCTTAAACTGGAAGGCAAGTTAAAATACGATGCAGGGCAAGAGTAGGGATGAGGAGGAAAAGACGGATGAGGAGAAAGAGGAAGAGGAGGAGTTGAGGAAGGCAAATGAGGTTGGGGAAGTTAAGGATCAACATCATAGCAATGTCACAGGGAGAGCAGGATTAGTACGGAGGGGGCAGTGTCGGCTCGCCCCGCCCGCGCGCTCACCGTGCGATGGTACATGCGCCACTGATCAGGGCAGTCCTGCATCTCGTGGCCCTTCATGAAGCAGCGACGACACAGCAGGCGGTGCTTGCGCGGCCGTGAGCAGGTGCGCTGCGTGTGGTTCGGCGCCAGGCAGTTGTTACAGAACACGCGGCGGCACCGCTGAATGACGTGCCCTCCGCCGCACAGGTAGCACACCGGCGCCCTCTGCAAAATGAAAGTGTCAATGACACTGTAGCTCACCTTGGGTGTGATAGAAGAGGGAGGGGGGGATATATAAAGCAAGAGTATATATGGGAGAACTGCCATTATATAGCATATCTCCCATTATATACTTTTGATAATGATGATATATAAGTAATTTTTGATGCGAAAATAAATGTTTCAGATCTGTTGGCATACAATCTGATGGCGTTGACTGTAGGCAGACACTGAAATGCATAGTAAAATTGCCAAAATCTACCTAATTTGCATAATTAAAAAAACAAAAACAAACCGTGTGATATGTTTTGGAGCCAGTCCTTATTCATTCACATACCAGAATTGAGCAAAATCCGTTGAACCCGAACTGACTTATGGCCATTTCCATTTTTGTCAAAAAGTGGGCGTGGCTCAAAAGGAGGTCGACTGGCGTGCTCCAAAATAGGACGTTCAAACCTCTCCCATAGGAGTAACAACTATGCAATTTGAAACATGTGGGTCAAACGGTTCCCGAGTTATCGTTGACCGTAGCCAAATGTTGACGGACGGACGGACGGACGGACAGACGAACGTACGTACGACGAACGACACCCCATGGCAATAGCTCATCTTGCTGATGTCAAGGCGAGCTAAAAACGAAGCTGGGAAGTGAGAACGGAATCTTCGTGGCATTCGCGAACTCTGGGGAATGTTGCAAGAGGCATCAGAAGCAACTCTGCTGGTGGGTGTGCAAAACAAAATTAGTCATAGCATAATTAGTCGTAGCGTAATTATGTCTCAGCATCGACTCTTCCTCGTAGAACCACACCTCCTCTACACACTGCGTATGAGAGACTCATAACTTTACCGCGTTTCTGTCGACGGTCACTGCAACAATACAAAGTTAATGTTGAGACTGATGCTAGGATTAATTTTGCTTCTAACATGCCCGTGAATTGAGAATGATGGTTCTAATATAACCCCATGGAGTTGATTACATTACATTAATACTCCACCAATTTTCACGACGATGACGACTGATTCATACGCCCGAGTGTGATAAGTGACAACCACGTCACCTACGGGTACGGTCGCTATAGGTCAGCTAAACCTCACCCGGTTTACACGTGTTTTTTATGCGTGCGCCCCAAAATTAACGACCTCGCTTCACTTCGCTACCTAAAATCATCTTTTAGATGTGCTATCACGAGGGCGATTAGCTAGAGCTGCCGGCCAATAACGTCGAGAGGACGGGTCGAATTCCGGCGACGATTTTCGGCTTGGTTGACCGAGTTCGGGGGGTTAACGCAATGAACGCTCACCTTATTCGGACAGGCGTGAGCTTGATGGCCCGGCTGGTCACATTCCCAGCACCGCGCCAACTGCAAGTAGAAGCCAAAGTCGTAACGGTCCTCGTCCAATATGCGCCACTCATCTGAAACACCGATCCGAGACACGGGGAGGTTAGGATCGAAACGAGACGCGACTCGGCGAGAGTAAATATCTGCATGATTAATACATGCATGATTTACGCACATTAGTTCAGCTTTGAAGACACGTTGAACGACGAACAGCCACGGGAAGAACCCTGACGTGACCTTCTGATGTGACCTTCACCTGCGTCGGCAGCCGTCGTTTCAGGACGCAAGAGCTGGACCCTACTCGCCTCGTCGAAATTAATCAGGAGACGCTTGTTAGGCGATTCTCCGTCGTTGCCATCAAGGGTTGGCATCCTCTCCTCCTCCTCCTCCTCCTTCTCATTCGCTCGCTCCTCCTGTAGTTCTTTCCTGTTTTCTTCTGTGACTCGACCGCTTCCTTTCTTCACCTTCCCATCGCCGTCGTCGTCATCGTCGATGACGGTGACGATCGTCTCCTTCTCCTTCTGCTTCGCTGGCTTCTCCCGTATTTCTTCCTTCCTGTTTTCTTCTGCGACTCGACCGCCTCCTTTCTTCCCCTTGCCGACGACGATCATTTCTTCGTTCTCATCAGTGCTGTCCAGAACAATGACGACGACCTCCTGCGACGCCGCCGCCGGCGCCACCTCGTGGCGCACGATCTTGGCATCGTCCGTCCGCCTAGCTGCCATCCTGGAATTGGAACACGATGTAGCGCAATGAATGTAGAGGTCACGCGTGGCCATGCATGCAATCGCGACGCTGTCAATTAGAACTAGACACCCTGAAATAAGTTGATACCTTGTCTATTAATTTTTAATCCTAGTTTAGGACCCCGGCCCTCATTTTCGCAAACGTGATGTGGTGGAACGAAGGGCCTATGTACTTATAGTTCTAGAGTTAGCTCCAAGAAACGGTCTTGCTAGGGTTAGAAGACCTATATATACAATACATATAGACAATTAATCGGTCGCACAGCCTGGTCGGGCTATTCTAGATACAATAATGTAACCCAAACCCAAGAGGATAGGGGGTCCCTAGGGGGTCCCTATCCTCTTGGGAATAGGGGGGTCCCTATCCTCTTGGGGATAGGGGGATAGGGGGTCCCCCTCGAGCTTCCCCTAGGGATAGGGGGATAGGAGGTCCCCCTCCCCCTTTTGGATAGGGGGATAGGGTCCCTATCCTCTTGGGGATAGGGGGGGGGGGTGCAAATCAACTTTAGGCACCTTAGGTATCACGAAGTGATGCACAGATTTCTGTGTATCATCAACTGATGCACAGA
>NW_014581322.1:9775-11458 GCF_000485595.1 Priapulus caudatus
ATATAATATATATATAATATGATATATTATAGAGATCAGTGATCGGAAGTCACGTGCGCCCGTAACACGGAGGGAGGGCGCAAATACCAGAGCGTTAGCAGGGCTACACTCAGGCTATAATATACGCTACAACCCAGAGCTGGGGGTCTGAAACAGCACTGGTTGTTGTTTTAGGCAGTGCGGGTTGTAGGCTATTCTGAACCCGCCCAGTGGAGAAGGGCACGTTCTCCACTGCATTGAGTTACATTACTGATTGCTACAACTTATGTTTATTATATAATGTATATATGTTATAAATGTTTACATGTATTTGTATATGAAATATATGCAATGAATAAAGTAATAATAATATGGTAAATATATGATAGTGTTTTGACTTTATTACACTCTAAAACCTGGTTTTCCCCTTATTTATTACATTTAATTTTAGAGACAATTTGCAATTTCGATTCATAACATTATGCTTTATCTGATGGCTTTTAGTGCCTTTCTCTACTTTAAAAAAACCTGGATCGGTGTGCACGTTATAATTATAAATCGGTTTGCTGCGGAACAGACAGACAGATCGCAGTTGTTGATAAGATGCCTATTCAAACACTTTATTGATTTGTTTACACTTACACAAATTACATTCAGCAGAAAGGTATAACATGAAACAAAATAAATACAAGTGATGGAGGGCGAAATGACAATAGTCTTCTAGCTAGTCAGCCACTCCTATAAATTGCAGAAAATTATTAATGATTAACAAACAAAAATAATAGTTGAACTCTGTCATTGGAAACGTTTCAGATTATACATACAGTTATAAGATTTTTTACAGTATATTCAACAAACAAACTTCGAATTCATTCAACAACAAAAAATTTTCAAACAAAACATTGTCCATGTTCAATATCTATACTTATTTGAAACAATGATTATTATCAAAAAGAAAAGCTTAGATACTTATAGTTATATAAACAGTTCAAATTCAAATTCAATGCAAAATTTGATTTTATAAATTAATTAATATACAAACAACCATAGGCCCCTAGACAATATTGGAATGTTGTCAAGCATATCTAATAATACAAAAACAATTACAAGCAAAGAATATTAATTATAGATTCTGGTCAAGGTATTTAGTTTTAATACGGAAAATGGTGAGATCTACATGTATCAGTTCACTTTTTGGCCTTTTGGCATTTTTTGAACTTTCATAGAATTTATGTCCCATTTTTGTTGGTCAGATTTCAAGTGCAGGTTTTTTGGGGGTGGGGTAATAAAAAGGGGTAATGCGGGACCAAAAAGCAGATGCGACGGGGCCCGAGAAACAAACAATTTTTTTTTGGGCCTAACATGCCTTTGTTTCCTGAATTAATTCTTGATTGAATAGAGCTGATAAAGCTATAATAGCATATATAGTAAAGGCATTAATCATATTATATATAAATCATGTCTATCATTTCTTACTCATATGTCATCATCACAGCATTTTCAATCAGCATTTTCAATCACCTCTAATTTATAGCACAATAGATGTATAGGAAAACTTCACAAATTCAGTAAAATCTCTAAAAGATACAATTCATATCAAGTTTTCAGTAGATTAATTATTGTACTTGCAATCTAGATTACTTTACATATCAAATGATTTACTTTTATTTATCCTAGATTAGGGGATTGTTATCAAACTGGTTT
>NW_014581323.1:0-10100 GCF_000485595.1 Priapulus caudatus
GCTCCCTCTTGCTCACAAACTTATCTAGCGGCCCCTACTACGTTACTCACTGCAGGCCTGTAGAGATGAGACTGGATTGAGGAAGTCTAACAGAGGGCTCTGTACTGCGATAGGACCCCCTACTGTCACGCTAGAAACCAGGTACGCTAGCCCCCCTACTGTCATAAACTAATTCTAGCGGCCCCTACTTACGCTTACTCACTTGCAGCGCTGTAAGATGAGCTGGGAGATGAGTCTTCGAAGGTTGTACTGCTAGCCCCGCCCTAGCTGTCATAAGAACTAATCTAGCGGCCCCTAAACTACGTTACTCACTGTCAGGGCCCTGTAAATGAGCTGGAGAGGAAGTCTTCAAGGTTGTACTGCCTAGCACCCCTTACTGTCCATAAACTATGCTAGCACCCCTACTGCTTCAACAAAGCTTAAGTCTAGCTGGCCCTTACTACGTTACTCACTGCCAGGCCTGTAAGATGAGCTGGGAGAGCGAATCTTTCAAGGTTCGTACTGCTAGCACCCCTAATGTCATTAAACTGACGCACTAGCGCCCCCTTACGCTGCTTCAACAACTAATCTAGACGGACACTACTACGCTTACTCACTAGCAGGCCTGTAAGATGAGCTGGGGGAGAGGAAGTCTTCAAAAAGGGCTGCTACTGCCTAGCGGCCCCCTACTGTCATAAACAACGCACTGCCCCCCTACTGTCCAAAAATAATCTAGCGCCCACTTACGATACTCACTGCAGGCCTGTGAGATGGCAGCTGGAGAGGAAGTCTTCAGCCGTTGTACTGCTCAGCACCCTACTGTCATAAACGACCGCTATCACCCCCTACTGTCACAACTGAATCTACGCCTACTGTCACCAAAACTACGCTAGCGCTCCTACTGCTCACAAACTACGCTAGGCCGCCTTACTTGCGTCACAATAACTACGCTAGCGCCTCCTACTGTTACAAACTACGCTAGCCCCTCGACTGCTCACAAACTACGCTATTTCGCCCTCCGTACTGCTCACAAACGTACGCCTAGCACCCCCTACTGTCACAAACTACGCTAGCGGCCCTCCTACTGCTCACAATACGCTAGCACACCTCTATGAGATGTGCACAAACTTACGTTAGCACCCCCTACTGTCACAAAAATACTGCTGCCACCTGCCCTTTAGATAGAAGGATGCTCACAAACTACGCTAGCCAACCCCCCTAACTGGACAAGCAAACTGCTAGGACCCCCGTGACGGGCATCAGGCAAGCTTACGCTAGCGCCTCCTACTGTCACAATACTACGCTAAGCACCCTTACTGTGCACAAACTACGCTGAGGCACCCCCCTCTACTGCTCACAGAGACTACGCGCTAGCGTCCTGCGCTTAGCCTTGTGCAACAAAGCAACTACGCTAGTGCGCCTCCTACTTTCACGAACTACGCTAGCCGCCCCTACTGTTGACAAACTGGATCGCTGGCCAGAGCCCCTACGTCACAAACTACGCTAGCGCCTTCCTACTGTGTCACAAACTGTACGCTAGCCACCCCCTACTGTCCACAAACTACGCTAGCGCCTGGCCTACTGTCACAAAAGCTACGCTAGCGGTCCTACTGCTTACTAGAAGAAACTACGCCTAGCGCCTTGCCTACTGTCACAAACTACGCTAGCGCCCCGCCGTACTGATCACAAACTACGCTAGCGCCGCCTACTGTCACAAATACGCTAGCACCCCTACTGTCACAAACTACGCTAGCACCCGCCTACTGTCCACAAACTACGCTAGCGCCTCCTACTGTCACACGACTTAACGCTAGCGCCTGGTGATGTGCTGTGGACTGTCACAAAGGACCTCCACAGGACCTTAGCACCGTCCTACTGGTGCGGAGTAATTAGGCTATCGCTAGCGCCTCCTACTGTCACAAGGACTACGCTAGCGCCTCACTACTGTCACACACTACGCTAGCGCCTCCATACTGTCCACAAAACTACGTGCACCCTCTACTGTCACAAAACTACGCTAGGCGCCGCTCGCTACTGGTCACAAAACTACGGACTAGCGCCCTACTGTCCAACATACAATAATCGCCCCCCTTACTGTCACAAACTACGCTAGCGCCTCCTACTGTTCACAAACTACTCGCTAGCGCCTGCCTAGGGCATCACAAAGCTACGCTAGCGATTGCTCACTAGCTCATAACAAACGTAGCACGCCCTACTCGTCACAAAACTCTGGCTAGCCGCATCTACTGCCTCGACCAAACCTTACGCTAAAGCGCCAGTTGCCTACTTGTCATAACAACCCTAGCACCCACTACTCTGGTCACCAATACCTACGCTAGCGCCGGTTCCTACTTGGTTCACTGGAAACTACGGCTAGCCCCACCCTCTACTTCACAAACTACGTCTAGGCGCCTGCCCTACATAAGGGCTCACCACCACTACGCGTTAGCACCCCCTACTGTCACAAACTACGCTAGCGCACTCTCTGACTGTCACAAACTACGCTTAGCACACCTAATGTGTCACTAAAGCTAGACGTTCTAGCGAGCCCCCGTAAGCTCGCTCACAAACTACGCTAGGCGCCCTCCTTACGTCACAAACTTACGGCTTAGACCCCTACTGACACAAACTTACGCTAGCCACCCCCTGACTGGTCGAGCAAACTAGCGCTTAGCGCCTCCTACTGTCACAAACGACGCTAATTACCGCCCATGAGCGTGGTCACTAATACGCTAGCATATGCCTACTGTGCAAATAGCTTCACGCTGCGCCTCCTTACTGTCACACCGTAACTACGGCTTTAGGCGCCTCAACGGACTGTTCAGCAAAACTGATGCTAGCCGGCCTTCCTACTGTGCTACAAATAGACACTACGCTTAGCACCCCCTACTGTCACAAACTAGCGCGTGAGCGGCCTCCTGACTGCTCACGAAACTACGCTAGCACCCCTATTACGTAGATGCTACAACTACTGCTTAGCGCCATTCCTACTGTCACAAAGCGATACGGCTAATGTGGCCCCTCCCTACTGTCACAAACTACGCTGAGACTCCCCCTACTGTCGACAAACTTCACGCTAGGCGCCTCCTACTTCACACACTCACTCGCTAGAGGCCGCACTGGTACGCTAGCTGTTCACAAAATTGCCTACGCTAGCACCTCCTACTGCTCCACAAAAACTATGCTTGCGCTCTCCTACTGTCGTAAAGCTACGCTTAGCGCCCCCTACTGTCACAAAACTACCGGGTAGCGCCTCCTACGGTCCAACTGCCGCTAGCGCCTCCCTGACTGTCACAAACTACGCTAGCGACCCCCTAGCTGTCACAATACTACGCTAGCGGCTCTCCTTACTGCTCAACAAACTACGCTAGCACCCCCTACATGTCACAACTACGCTAGCGCCTCCTACTGTCACAAACTACGCTAGCATCCCCCTTACTGCTCACACAACGTACGCTAGCGCCTCCTTTACTGTCACAAACTACGCTAGCACCCCTAATGACACAAACTACGCTAGGCGCTCCTACTGTCACAACTACGCTAGCGCCTCCATATGCACAAAAACTTACGCATAGCAACCCTCTACTGTCAACAAACATACGCATAGCGCCTCGTACTGGCTCGACACAACTACGCTTAGCCACCCCTACTGTCACAAACTACGGCTAGCGCCCCTCCATACTGTGCACAAACTACGCTAAGCCCCCTTACCTTTTTTTTTTTTTCTTTTTTTTTTTTTTTTTATGTTTTTTATGGTGATTTTCTTTTGTTTGTTGGTGTGTGCTATACGCTTTTTTTTGTTTATCCTCACAAGACTACGCTAGCGCCCTCCTACTGCTCACAGACTATTGCGCCTACGGCCGACCCGCCCTACTGTCACAAACTACGCCATAGCGCCTCTCTACCTGTCACAAAACTTACGCTTAGCGCCCTTCCTACTGCTCCGACAAATCTACGCTAGCGCCCGTACCTGATCACAAACTACGGCTAGCGCCTCCTTACTGTCAGCACACTACGCCTAGCGATCCTGCCTCTGTCGACAAATACGCTAGACCTCCTGCTGATGCACAAACTATGCTAGCGCCTCTACTGTGCATAACTACGCTAGCGCCCACTACTGCTCACAAACTACGCTAGCGCCTTCCTACTGTCACAAACTACCGCTAGCGGCCTCCTACTTGTCACAAACTACGCTAGCACCCCTACTGTACAACTACGCTAGCGCCTCCTACTGTGTCACAAATCTACGCTAGCGCCCCCTTCACTGTCACAAACTACGCTAGCGCCCTCCTACTGTCACAACTAACGCTTAGCGTCCTCTACTGTCACAAACTACGCTAGCGCCTCCTACTGTCGATAACAACGCCTAGCCAGGACCCTACTGTCGCAAACTACCTTACCTCCCGCGCGTGGTGGACAGAGGAGCGCGGCAAGCGCCTCCTACTGTTCACAAACTACGCTATCGTGCCTCCTACTGCTCATAAACTCACGCCCTCACGCACCCCCTACGCGCTGTCACAACTACGCTAGACCTCTACTGCAGGCGCTTGTAAGATGCAGCTGGGAGAGGAAGTCTTTAAGAAGCTGACTCTGCTAGCGCCCCTACTGTCACAAATACGCTTTAGCGCCCCTACTGTGCGCACAAACAATCTGAGCGGCCCTACTACGTTACTCACTGCCAGGCTGATAAGATGAGCTGGGAGAGGAAGTCTCAAGGCTGTATACTGTAGGCGCCCTACTGCTCATAAACTAATCTGTGCGGCCCCTAGCTACGTTACTCCTGCAGGCGGGTAAAGATGAGCTGGGAGAGGAAGTCTTTCAAGGTTTCCTACTGCTAGCGCCCCCTAATGTCATAAACTACGATAGCGCCCCCTACTGTCACAAACTAATCTAGCGCCCCCTACTACGTTTACTACTGCATCCTGTAGATGAGCTGGAGCAGGAGTGGCTTCAATGTTGTACTGCTAGGCGCCCCCTACTGTCATAAAACAACGCTAGCGCCCCCTACTTGCTCCCAAACTAATCATAGCAGCCCTTACTTACGTTACTCCACTGCAGGCCTGTAAGATTAAGCTGCGAGAGGAAGTCTTTCAGAGCGCTGTACTGCCCTTAGCGCCCCTTACTGTCATAAAACTACACTAGGGCGCCACCAACTTACGTTACTCCTGCAGGGCCTGTTGCGATGAGCCTGGGGAGAGGAAAGTCTTCATGGCTGGTACTGCCTAGGCGCTTCCTACTGTTCGCAAACTATTCGTAGCGGCCCCCTACTGTCACAAACCTATGCGTAGCGTCCCCTTACTGCACAACACTACACTAGCGCCCAATCCTAGCTGTCACAAACTGAACTGCTAGCGGCCCCTTAGCTACCGTTACTACTGCCAGGCCCTGTAAGATGAGCTGGGAGAGCGGAAGTTCGTTTCAAAGCTGGTACTGCTACGCGGCCCCCTACTATCACAAACTATCTAGCGGCCCCTACTACGTTACTCACTGCTGGCCTGTAAGATGGCTGGAGAGGAAGTCCTTTCAGGTTGTACTGCTAGCACCCTACTGTCACAAACTAATCTAAGGCGGCCCCTACTACGTTACCTTCACTGCAGGCTGTAAGATGAGCTGGGAGAGGAAGTCTTCAAGCTGTACTGCTAGCGCCCCTACTGTTCACAAACTACGCTGCCACCCCTACTGTTCGACAAAACTATCTAGCGGCCCTCTCGCCTACTACGTTCATCTGCACTGCAGGCCCTGTAAGATGAGCCTTGGAGAGGAAGTCTCAAGGCTGCTTACGTGCATAGCGCCCCTACTGTCACAAACTAATCTAGCGACCACCTACTACGTTCGAGTCACTGCAGCACATGTTTCGGAATTGAGGTGGAGAGGAAGTCTTCAAGGCTGTGCTGCTAGCTGCCCCGTACTGTCACAAAACGTACACTAGGCACCCCTACTGTCACAAACCTAATCTAGCGGCCCCTACTACGTTACTCACGTGCAGGCCTGTTGTAAGATGAGCAGCCTTGAAGACTTCCTCTCCCAGTACTGCTAGCCCCCTACTGTCACAAACTAATCTAGCGGCCCCTACTACGTTCCGCACTGCAGGCCTGTAAGATGAGCTGGGAGAGGAAGTCTTCAAGGCTGTACTGCTAGCCCTCTCTACTGTCACAAACTATGCTAGCGCCCCCTACTGTCACAAACTACACTAGCACCCCCTACTGTCACAAACTAATCTAGCGGCCCCTACTACGTTCCTCACTGCAGGCCTGTTCGATGAGCTGGGAGAGAAAGTCTTCAAGGCTGTACTGCTAGCCCTCTCTACTGTCACAAACTATGCTAGCGCCCCCTACTGTCACAAACTACACTAGCGCCTATACTGCCACATGTACAAACTACACTAGCGCCACCTACTACGTTACTTACTGCAGGCCTGTGCGATGAGCTGGGAGAGGAAGTGTTCGAGTCGGTACTGCTAGGCTGGGCCGTGTGCACCAAGCACTTGCAAAATGAGGCCTTTCACGTCTGTCTTTACACTGGCAAGTGACAAGCTGTGGCATGTCCGAGAAATGGTGGGAATTGTGATGTAGACTGGAGTTGGCACTCCGAGCTCACGCGCGACTTCTTGTTGCCAGCCTCCATTCAGTTGGAGAGAGCATGCCAACACATTATCTGTGTTAAGGAGATTCAGTTGCGAACACGAGCACGATCATGTATGACTTGCCTGGTGATACTCTGCGTTCCTGTGAATGCAGGCATAGTATGCAGGGCCCATGAGATTCATTCAGCCAGCTCAAGGTTCTGTTGGGTAGAAGGCTTGCTGACTCCGCGGGTCCAGCCAGCACCATACCCCTCTGTCAAGTGATCGAACAGTGACAGCGAGCATGAAGCTGTGCACAAGGGTTGACTGGGTTGCCGTCCTCTAAGAGCAGGAACCGTGCAACACTCATCATTTGGCCACGTGAGACATCCCAGATCCATGGATCGTGGTAGCTAGCTGGAAAGCACGCTCACAACTTTCTTCCTGCAAGTCTCTGCTTGCGGAAATGAGGATGTCTGTAACATTTTTTTAACTTCTTGGCGTCGTCTGAAGAGAAGTGCTGGTGATAGTGCTGATGGCATGTTCCCCTGGCAGAGAATGATTGCTGTTGTAGGAAGCGCAAGCGGTCTTTGTAGTCATATTGTGCAAGAGCGCACCTGCAGATGAGACCATGCTTGACTAAGTCGACAGCCTGCAGGAGGCACTAGCCACACCACCTCGCTCGCCAGTGAGAAGCTGGCTGATGGACGGAAGGAGGTGGGAGAAGGGAGAAAGGAGACAGGCTGGTGGAGACAAGAGTAGCAGCAGCCAGTAGCAAAAGCTAAGCAGCAGGCAGCAGCAGCAGCAGTAGCAGCAATCAAGCAAAGTAAGGGCCAGCAAGCAGCAGCTAAGCAGCAGCAGCACAGTAGCAGCAGCACCTAGTACGATAGGGCAGCAGCAGCCAACAGCAGTAACAACCAGCAGTAAGCAGCCGAGCAGCACAGGGCAGTAACAGCAGCAATAGCAGTAGCAGCAGCAGCGCAAGTAGTAGCAGTAGCAGCAGTAGAGCAGGCAGCAGACAAGCAGCGCCAAGGAGCAGCAGCCAGTAGGCAGGCAGCAGTACACCAACAAGTAAGCAACAGCAGTAGCTAGCAGCAGCAGGCAGTAGCAGATAGCAGTTACAGCAGCACAGCAGCAGTAGCAACTGACAGCAGTAGTAGCAGGCAGGCAGCAGCAGGCACGCAGCAGTCGAACAAGCAGTAGTAGGCAGCACAGTAGCAGGCAGGCAGCGGGCCAGTAGTAGCAGTAGCAGCCAGATAGTAGCAGCAGCAGGGGCAGCAGGCAGCAGGCAGAAACAACAGGGCAGCTAGCCAGCAGCAGCAGCAGCAGTAGCCAGTAGCCAGCAGCAGCATAGCAGTAGCAGCAGCAGCAGCGCAGCAGCAGGTCAGTACAACAGCCAGTAGCAGCACAGCAGCAGCAAGTAACACAGCAGTGTAGGCAGCAGCAGCAGTCAACGCGCAGAACAGTAGCAGCAGTAGCAGGCAGCACAGCAGGCAGCAGCACGCACGAACACCAGGCAGCAGACAGTAGTAGCAGCAACAACGGAGCAGTAGTAGGGCAGGCAGCAGCATGGCAACAGTCACACTATTGATAGGCAGATCAAGTAGCATATATTCCCGCTTCCAATCAAATTTCCTCTCTCCTCTCTCTCTCTCTCATCGCTCTCGCTCTGCACTCTCTCGCTCTTCCTCTCTCTGCCCTCTCTTCTTCTCTCTTCTCTCATCTGTCCCTCTGCCGTCATCTAAGTTCTCTGCTCCTCATGCAGTCTCCTGTCTCTGTCTGGATGTCTATGTCTCTGTGCTCTGTCTCCTCTGAGTCTCTTGTCTTGCTCCCTTGACTGACTCTGTTCTCTGTCTCTGTCTGACTGTCTCTGGCTCTGTTGCTCTGTCTGCTCTCTCTCTCTCTCTCTCTGCTCAGTCACTACACTCACTCAACTCAACTGCACTCACTCACTCACTCACTCGAACTCACCACTCACTCACTCACTCCACTCTACGTCACTTCTCCTCTCTGCTCTCTCCTCCCTCCCTCCCTACTCCTCCGCTCCTGCCTCCCTCCGCTCTCACCTCTCGCCTCCCTCCCTCCCTACTCCCTCCCTCCCTCGCCTCCCTCCCCTCCTTCCCTCCCTGCTCTCCATCTCTCTCCTCTCTCCTCCTCTCACTCTGCTGTCTGAATAACCCCTCCCTTAAATGGCGTCTTACTCGCTAATCTCTGCGATACTAATATGAATGCCTATATCACCGAGTCACGATGTGGATTTCTACTCGCCAAATTTCCTTATGAGTTTGAGTTACGTGTGAACAAATAAATCCCAGCCATCGCTAAGATAGCATTATCGCAACCTGTCATTTCCAGGTTGATTCACTCGACTGACCTCCTGTCTACTACCCATGCGCACCCCGCGACCCCCGGCTCCGGTCAGCGTAGCTTCAAGCTGCTGGATATTCTTATCAGCCAACAAACATCTGCGTTTACGACTAAAAAAAAAATCAGCTGCAATGATCTGCTTATAAGACTGCTGTGTATGCGCGGCGTGTCCTAATGGCTTTCTTTAAACGGCACGTGCGCGTGCGTGTATCCGCGTGCGCGTGCGTGCATCGCGTGTGTCATGTCGCGCGCAGCGCGTGTGTGTGTGGGGGGAGGGTACTTGAGTTTGTATGTTCGTGCGTGCGTGCCTGCCTCCGACATGGAGTTCGGGCGGTGGCCGTGAGTGTGCCTGTACTGTGCGCCGTACGCTGCCAAGTGTGGGCGTGAGTGCGTGTTTTGCGTGCGTCAACACGCAACAGCAAGCAGCAACCAGCAGGCTAAACAGCAGCAGGAGCAGGTAGTAAGCAAGTAGCAGCAGCAGCAAGAGCAGGCAGCAAGCAGCAGGCTGCAGCAGTAGTAGTAGCAGCAAGTTAGTAGTAGTAGCAGCAGCAGCAAGCAGTAGCAGCAACAGTAGCAGCACAGCCAACAGTAACAGCAGGCGGAGTAGTAGGCAGCAGTAGCAGGCAGCAAGGCAGCAGTACAGTAGCGGTAGTAGCCAACAGCAGGCAGTAGCAACAGTAGCAGCAGCAGTAGCCAGTAACAGCAAGGCGGTAGTTAGCAGCAGGCAGTGCAGCAGCACGCAGTCAGCAGAGTAGGAGTAACCGCGTGGTAATAGTAGCAGCAGCAGCAGCAGCAAGCAGCAGCAGCAGCAGTAACAGCAGCGTAGTAGGCAGGCAGGCAGCAGGCAGGCAGCAGGCAGTAGCCACAGCAGTAGCAGTAACACAGCGTGTAGGCAGGGCAGCAGGCAGCAGCCAAGCAACAGTAGGGCAGCAGCAGTAGCAGTATACAGCGAGCGGTAGTAAGCAGCAGCAGCACGCAGTCAATGTGAATGCATGTTGTGTCGGTGGCCGTGCGTGCGTTTGTGCGGCATGCTGTGTGTGTGCTGTGCGTGTGTAGGGCGTGCGTGTGTCGCTGTGTAGGAGGTACATGTGCTTTCACTGCGTGACATTTTTCAAGACCTGGTCCTGTGCTCCCGTGATCAACGTGAGAGACTGCGCGAGATGAGTCGGCGATCCATCCCAGCATCATGACG
>NW_014581323.1:11024-11444 GCF_000485595.1 Priapulus caudatus
ATGAGCTGGGAGAGGAAGTCTTCAAGGCTGTACTGCTAGCGCCCCCTACTGTCACAAACTAATCTAGCGACCCCTACTACGTTCCGCACTGCAGGCATGTTCGATGAGCTGGGAGAGGAAGTCTTCAAGGCTGTACTGCTAGCGCCCCCTACTGTCACAAACTACGCTAGCACCCCCTACTGTCACAAACTAATCTAGCGGCCCCTACTACGTTACTCACTGCAGGCCTGTAAGATGAGCTGGGAGAGGAAGTCTTCAAGGCTGTACTGCTAGCGCCCCCTACTGTCACAAACTACGCTAGCACCCCCTACTGTCACAAACTAATCTAGCGGCCCCTACTACGTTACTCACTGCAGGCCTGTAAGATGAGCTGGGAGAGGAAGTCTTCAAGGCTGTACTGCTAGCGCCCCCTACTGTCAC
>NW_014581324.1:0-3137 GCF_000485595.1 Priapulus caudatus
GAGGAGGAGGAGGAGGAGGAGGAGAAGGAGGAAGCGGATGGGAAGGAGGTGGGAAAGGATGAGGAGGAGGGGAAAGGAGGAGGAGGAGGAGGAGGAAGCGGATGGGAAGGAGGTGGAAAAGGATTAAGAGGAGGGGAAAGGAAGAGGAGAGAATGAGGTGGAGGAAAGGGAGGAGGAGGAGGGGAGAATAAGGCGCGGGAAAAGAAGGATGAAGATGAAGATAGGGATGAAGATGATGTGGAGGATCAGGAGGAGGAGAAGGAAGAGGAGGATGATTAGGAGAAGGAGGAGAAGGAGGAGGAGGAGGAGGAGGAGGAGGAGGAGGAGGTAGAGGTGAAGGAGGAGGAAGCTGGCAGAATTATTCAGAATCTACCCGCGCCATGACGACAAGATGACAACGAGGAGAAGGAGGATGAAGAGGAAGAAGAGAAGGAAGAGAAGGAAGAGAATGAATCTGACGGAATAATTTAGAATCCAGACGCGTGCCGTCACTCGGTGATTGCGCGTCTCTCATTCATGCGCGCGACGATTTCAGAAATGACGATATAAACGAGAAATGTGCGAGCGTTTGATATGATTTTAATTATCTTGCTTGCTGATTAATTATTTTCAGCTTGGAGATCTTGGAAACTTGCGAGCGACAATGGTCAGGCACGCGTGCAGGTGCTGTAGAAATAAATCCAGACTGTTGTTGCTGCTGCTGCCACTACGGTAGTAGTAGTAGCAGTAGTAGTAGTAGTAGTAATAGTAGTAGTAGTAGTAGTAGTAGTAGTAGTAGTAGTAGTAGTAGTAGTAGTAGTAGTAGTAGTAGTAGTAGTAGTAGTAGTAGTAGTAGTAGTAGTAGTAGTAGTAGTAGTAGTATCTCTGAGCGCGAGAGTTCATCCATGCTAACTGGAACCCCGTCGTAGAGTTTTTTCGGCTTCGTGGCCCGCTGCTCCGGCGCACTGCATTGATTTCCGTGGCAGATCTGCCCGAGAGACATATGCCTGGCAAAATTTGATCTCAAACTTACACGTCCACCGCAGCATCCAGCCACACACCTGCTCTAAGGTAATGTACAGGGCGGCTCGCGCAACAAGGGCAAGGGCAAGGCGCGCGGGCCACTCGGCGCCTTAGCCAGTCAAGATAATGGTTTTCTGCATGTTTCTACGGCCGATATAATCATATTATGCGCGTAAGATGGACAGGGGAGATGTGCAGGGCGAAGTCCAATTTAAAAAAATCCATTAGGCCGCAGCATTCCACCACAGCCCTCCCCTTGGGGGTAGTGTTAGTGGTAGTGGTGATGGTAGTGGTAGTGGTAGTAGTAGTAGTGATCCATACTGGAAAGCGAGACGATTTAGCGGTGTGCGAATATTCTAAATTGCAACTCGGGTGAATTGTACGGTGTGGATGGAAAGCGCAAGAGTGCATGAAAGCTGTCCTAATATTGAACAAGCCGGTGGCGGGAGAAGTAGAAGAAGGTGAGAGAGGTGCAGAAGAACCGGTGGAAGGGGTAGAGTGGGAGGAGGAGGAGGAGGAAGAGGAGGAGGGGTTATAGGAGGGGAAAGAGGCGGAAGAGGAAGATGAGAAGGAGGAGGAGAAGGATGAAGAGAAGTAGGAGAGGGTTGGGGAGGAAAAGAGGGCGGTGAGGAGGTAGGAGGCCTCTTCAGGAGTCCCTAGAGGAGGAGATCGGAGCGAGGAGAGGAGAGAGAGGACAGAGTAGGAGGAGGAGAGATAGGGTGGAATAAACGTGAAGTGAAGGAGGTGAAGGAGGAAGAAGAGGCGGAGGAGGAGGGGGTCGAGGAGAAGAATGAGCACATGGAGGAGGAGAGGAAGGAGAGATAGGAGGAGGAGGTGAGAAAGAAGGAGGATGTCGACATACGGTGCGAGGGATGCGGAACATGGAGCACGCAACATCCCGTTGCTATGCTCCTCCTGATGCTGGCGGTGCACTGATCTCACCGGCTGTTACACTTGCGCGCGTATATCTGACTGCGCGTGCGTGCGTGCGTGCGTAGTGCGTACGTGCGTTTCTCACTCTCTTTCTTTTTCTCTCTCGCTTTCTCTGTATGTGTGGGTGTATGTGTCCGTGTGTGCGTCTCTTTCTCTCTCTCTCGCTTTCTCTCTCTCTCTCCGTCATCTCTCTCTCTCTCTCGTCATTCTCTCTTCTCTTCTCCTCTCTCTGGTCTGTCTGCTGCTGTGTTATGTGGTCGTGTTGTGTGTGTGTGTGTGTGTAGGTGTGTTGTGTGTGTGTGTGTGCTTGTGTGTGTGTGAGTGCGTTGCGGTCGTCGTGCGTGCGTCTCTTCTTTCTCGTCTCTGTGGCGTGCGTGCGTGCGTGCGTTGCGCTGGCGTATCGGCGTACCTTGCACCTCTCTCATCTGCTCTCGTCTGTGGTCGTGACGTGAATGCCCCGTACCGATCCGTGCCAGCCGCTGTTGCTTCTCGCACGACAGTCTCTCTTATCTCTCTGACTTGTTCGTCGGTGCTTCGTACAGTCATCTTACTACGTATAGATTACTTCACTACGTATTTTACTACGTAATTACTACGTATTTACTACATTAATACAGTGCGTAGCCCCGTATTCTCCCCTGTTTTTTTAGCAGCAAGAAACGAAATGCGCGGAGAACTCTTCCAAAATCGTTCTGCTCTTCCCGAGGAGACGACCCGCGCAGCCGGCACACTCCGCCCCCTTCCTGTCGCAGAAGCTGTTTCGCGTCGAAACCTCCAGGGCGGCTGGGAGCGACAGGCGAGAAAACGAAAGGCAAACGAACGAAAACGCGAACGACTAAACATGGCGGATTGACGATGCCCTGCGAGAGAGTTTGCCGATGGGAAAATGTTTGTTAGTTTTTCTTCTTTGCGGAGCTCGCGCGCTCGCGAATTCTCCGGACGCAATGAAAAGTCCCAGGTGATGAATTATAATGAAATATTTAAAACTGGGCGTTTCATTTATGATGTGCCCATTAGGGAAGCGAGAGAAAGAAGAGAAAGGCTTCGTCCATTTACGATATTAAATAACATTGTCGTTTCTAAACACGGTGAAGCTAACCGGAGTTTATAATTATTTCAGCATCATCATCATCATCATATATATATATATATTTTTATATAGAGAGAGAGAAGAGAGAGAGAGAGAGAGAGAGAAAGAGAGA
>NW_014581324.1:4767-9112 GCF_000485595.1 Priapulus caudatus
CATATATAATATATATATATATATATATATATATATACATACATATATAATATATATATATATATATGTTTATATTTATACATTGTGGTGCATCTATAAGGCTAGTATTTAATAATGTTTACTTTAATGTAATGCCATTACAAATAAAAACTATATTTTAGAGTTTAAAAAAAATATTTGATAAGTAAAGTAATCTGTGAGAACTTGAAGTCAGAGTCATTAAGGCTTCATTAATTGTGTTACAACATATAATCACTCCAAACTATGGTATCAGTCGACGAGTCAATGCTTCAAGAAATTTGTGAGAGTAGTGTGAACTAAATGAGCAAAGTAGTAACTGGCAACTGATTCATATAGGTGTCATTTGCATAGTTTATTGCATTGATAAAATGAAGGAGTATATTATCGTATAGGCATTCCTATTTGTAATGTTAGATGTATTATACATAGAGGTAGTAGTAGTATCGTATGGCGTAAACATCACACCTCCACAGCCCCGAGGGCAGCCCAGTTACAAAAGAGTTTGTCACATTCGTTTATGATGACATATGCTCATGGTGTCCTCGTCAGTTGACAGTTTAGCGATCAGTGCTTTGAGGGTGATTGATCCATAGAGGTGATAGAGTAGGTAAGAAATTCGTATAACAGTGTAAATATAAATAAATAAATAAATAAATATATATATATTTTTGTTATATATATATATATATATATATATATATATATATANACTTATATTCGTAGCTCTTACAAGGTTACGATGAATAGAACAGTAGTTTTTATCGTAGTTGAAACATAAAAATATACAAATACTGATAGCTCAGGTACACGCCCTTCATATTACAACGTTTCTATATCTATATATACATGGTAGACGTGACACATTCGTGATATTGCTGTATATCGTGTTCGTTTGACTGAGTCACACCCATTCTACTGGT
This sequence comes from Priapulus caudatus, assembly GCF_000485595.1. Lineage (NCBI taxonomy): Eukaryota > Metazoa > Priapulida > Priapulimorpha > Priapulimorphida > Priapulidae > Priapulus > Priapulus caudatus. The sequence continues at coordinate 5,709 of NW_014581324.1, forward strand.
CCACACACTCATTCGCTTCTCAGCTTACGGGCCTTAATTGTGTCTATAGATAGCACTTTCCCTTATCAGTCCACCCGTGACTGTGTTATGGTTGTTATAGTTTAAAGTGAGCACCCACCATGATCGCTTGGCAAGAAAATGTTTACGTCATCAAGGGCGTGGTTTATATCCAAACCGAGAAGGGGGGAACAGCAGGACACTGATTTCTGGCGTAATATTCATTTAACAATGACTTATATTTAGATTTAGATTAGATTTTAATTTAGACATTTAGATTTCGAGGCTAAGAACATAAACGAAGCATTAAATAAACAGATACTTGTATACGCGACCTAACAATCACCAAGGGCATCTTATATATCTTACTACAGTACCACGTTACATAGAAGAGGCTCCGGCTAGACAGCTACAGTTGTCCCATAGTTTCATTGGAATGTGTCTTGAACTTTCTCACTACACTTTAGACTATGGGCCGGTACAGACGACGCTGCATGATATATATATATATATATATATATATATATATATATATGTACACCAGGGCAACTGGTTCCATTACCATTTCTGCTTATAAAAATATATATAGTGTTTAGAGGTACTAACTTACACATGACGTCAAATTGACCAATGACTGCGTTGCACCTCAAAGAAAATTATAGGTGATAATTAAGAGCAATGTGTTTGCAAGCCCTCTAAGAACGTTAAAAACGACGGAAGAGGAAATTAAGAAAATCACGAGATAGAAAGAAACCGTGATGTTATCAGGAGTGAATAATAATAGACCTATTATTATTCACTCCTGATATTATTATATTATATATTACATGAAAACATTATTCTCATAATCTCATAGTCTCGCTGGCGACGTGCGCCGACGGTGGCCGCGACGCCCCATGCTGCGACTGCGGCCGCGGCGTCCGGCCGTAACCCGTGCTCTCGTCAACGTCCCAGCACGTCGACGGCGCCCGCTGCGATGGTACGGCCATGATAGCGTCATCGTAACTCTCGTTGGTGTGTGACACGGGTACTGGAGCGGTCGTCGTGGCCGGGACCGGGGCGGGTTCCGCGGACTTCTTCTTGGCTTGGCTCTTTTTCTGGAACTAAATTTGCCGTAGGTTAGATGACCGGTATATTAAGATTTTACTATATACTGTTGTATATATATATAGCAAGAGTCCATAATAATGGTCCATATATTATTGTCTCTTGATATATATATATATATATATATATATATGTGTGTGTAACGTTATATAGTAACATAACAATATACCGGTCATCTATTCTCTATCTCTCTCTCTCTCTCTCTCTCTCTCTCTCTCCTTTCTCTCATCCTCTCTCGCCTGATCTAACACTGCGATCTATCTCATAGATACACATACATACATACTGTACATACATACATACATACATACATACATACATACATACATACATACATACATACATACATACACTACATACATACACTACATACATACATACATACGCACGCACGCACGCACGCACGCACGCACGCACGCACGCACGCACGCACGACGCACGCACGCACGCACGCACGCACCACACCACACACACCCACACACAACATACATACATATACTGACTATTCATGACACTATCTATTGAAATGTGCGCTCTTGATATGCAAACGAACCAGGAGTATATTTAACACTTATTTTATTAAACGTCTTGCATAGATACCGTCATTATAACCAGTTATCGCGCAACGTGTCGCACGCAAACGGCTTCTCTCCTGTATGATGCGCATGTGTCTCTGGAGATCACTGGCCGTGAGTCACCTGTATCCCACGTGTCGCACTCAACGGCTTCTCTCTTGTGTGAGTGCGCATGTGTGTCTGGAGATTACGGGCATGAGCACCCTGTACCGCGCACGCGTGTCGCACGCAAACGGCTTCTCTCCGTGTGAGTGCGCTATGTTTCTGTAATAGATACCAGTGTACCGTCCACCAGTGTACCAGTCCACCGTATGGCGAGTGTGTATATTATCAAGAGCTAATAATTATTAGGTATTATTAGCTTTTAGTATTATTGGTATTATTATTATTATTATTATTATTAGTATTATTAGGTATTATTAGCTCTTGATATTATGTATTATTGATAGATGGTGTGACCTGATTGAAAACATGGAAAATGACTGCAGTACATGCACACTACTATATAATAATATAATAAATACGTAATACATGTACGCTCCATAAAAGAAAATGCTCTTCATAATAGATGGCAATTATACTTGTCGCTACTTGTGGATTAACTTGCGCATTATATTAGTGTCGAGAAGGGTGTACACTATCAATTTTTTCCTAAAAAGGTGACGAGCTGATAAACTTTTCTATACTAATCGACCGACAGTCGGCAGTGTAAACGTAAAATATAAGCGCTGAACAAGGAGATAACGACTAGTAGAGAGATTAGAACATATGTTCTATTTTCCCAACTTTTGGTCAGTGAGTTGATCAAGTTTTTCCACTCACTCACTCCGATAATATAGCAATCAGGAGGTGTGTCCCTCCACTCCATGCACCCAGGGGGAGAGCGCGTTTTTGCTGTCGGCCCCACACTGGCGCGAATTACGGTATACGCCATATTTTTCGCGTACAGATATTTTCGCGAATTCAGACTTGACGGACAATTTCGCGGTCGGTGAATTATGAATTATTCGCGTGTTGTTATTTTCGCGGTCGGGATCGCCTTCGCGGAAATTAAACCACCGCAAGATATACAGCTTACACACATAATATGCGCAAAAATGCGTGTCCACGTCGCCCCGCGCGCACGCTGTGAGTCAAATGTTGAAACGTTTGCCGACTCGCGGTCGATAACGTAACAACTGAACATCTGATAGACTCATCATCTCGTCGATTTTTCCGGTGTAAACCCAGATTTATACTACATGTATCATATCTATTATCTACCCTCAGTCGAGATATTATTATGTATAAAGATGTGTTAACAATGATATAAACAATTCCCGTTTTATTATAATACATGGCGTAATCACAGCAAAATCGACGGAATCCCAATCACAGCAGATTTCATGCGATTCCAAACAGATGAAAATTTAAAACGTCTAGCCGTTTTATTATGCACAATAACAACTTATTCGATAACAGATTTTTCATACATGAAAAACCAAGTCGCTGAATTACAGTAGAAGTTTATTGGAATCCGCATCTACGCAAGAAATACTAATCAACCGGGTTAGATGCGTTTAGACTATAATAAAGCCTGCTATGCATATAACCCACGTTAACCGACAGACGTATTTATAACAGAGCATGCATGCTATAAATGCTTTTAATGCTATTGTCATGTAATACAAAAACATAATCAGAATCATCAGAATAATCAGTTTCTGATTAATTTCATCGTGGAGA
>NW_014581324.1:10154-16933 GCF_000485595.1 Priapulus caudatus
TGTGAGTGCGCATGTGTTTCTTGAGATCATTGGCCGTAGTACACCTGTATCCGCACGTGTCGCACGCAAACGGCTTCTCTCCTGTGTGAGTGCGCATGTGTGTCTGGAGATTCATGGCCGTAGTACACCTGTACCCGCACGTGTCGCACGCAAACGGCTTCTCTCCTGTGTGAGTGCGCATGTGATCACGGACAGAACTTGCCTGAGTACACCTATACGTGTCTGATTTCAAGCATTTCTCACCTGTATCCACACGTTTCGCATCTGCGTGTGCGCGCATGTGTTTTCTGAGTTCACCGTAGCCGGTGCATCTGTATTCACACGTATCGCACTTGCAAATCTTCCTTTCTGCGCGAGTGGTGTGCAGCTTGTACTCCTGCTGCTGCTGCTGCTGCTGCTGCTGCTGCTGCTGCTCTGCTGCTGCTGAGGCTTTGCTTTTGTCAATGCCAAGTTCTCCTGCGTAGCTGTCCCCGTAATAAACCAACAGTTCTGTGCCCGTCCTGATATCTGTACACGTCCTGAAACACGCACATATAAGTTTATAATTTGTTGTAGGGGAGTAAAGAAGAAGGATACTGTTCCATATATGTATGTATGTATGTATATATTTTGTTTCTCTCTTATTTCCTATATTTAGTTTAATTGTACTTTTCCCTCAGACTTTTTATTACCTATGGTAGTGGTAAACTCGAAAGCTTATGGCTACTTTGACCACTACGCACATTCACCTTAAACCTATCGATTCTATAATATCATTTATTTCTCTCCCTTTTTACTACTATCTGAAATTATCTGTACAAATGAATGAAAAGTGCAAAATAAAATGAATGTGAATGAATCTGATGAATCTGTTGTTGTACACATTTATATGTAAATAATTATAAGATGATAAGTATTTGTACTTCAGCTGTTTATCAATAGCATGAATATTTATAGGAATAAAAAAATTTGAAAAGATTGGTTAGAAGAATTTATCTGATTTTAATAAGAAATCATATTTTGGTAGGTATATATAGCCATTCACGAATGACAGGACAAAACCCAATGACAGAAATTATCGATACTATTATCATCAGCATAAACTATCTATAGCTACAACCAAATCCATCGCGATTTATCGACGAGGTGGGCATCGATGACAGTCCTAATTCGCATAAACTATATAGATATCTATATATATATAGCTATAGCTGCACCTCACCTGTAGTACATGCCGCCGTGGAACTGAAACGCCACCATGTTCTGTTCTTCGTAGTTTCGCGTGCAATTCACGAATCGCATCCAGTTCGCCCGCGAGCCGTCCTCGGCATCGACGTAGTGCGACACTTTCCCGCGACGCCGAATCTGCAATTCGGACACGCGAGCATTGTAAATAATTTATAAATCATTATATATATAGTTAAATATAATAGATTTCACACGGCCCAATTGTACCAACATATCGGACATTTTACGTCGTGGTATATGCACAACGAAACGGATTGTTGTATACATACGTATTTACACTATGAAACAAGCTACCAAACACAAGCTATAGCACTGCAGCTAGACTAGTAAAACCTGTCAGATTGGGGTTGGCACTAGATTGTGTGAACATGGTTAGTGTAATGGAAACATTGGAGAGGTACATGGCCGCGCACTCCAACCTATGAAATGTTTGAGCGAGTATGTCAAACCTTCCCGACTGTTCCCTAATAAAACGAGTGAGTTGTCGACAAAACAACGGAATTTAAGAATTGATCCTCCCGACTGCCGCATAACACTATCACAACTCGAACAGACTTTTGAATTAATATTTTCATAATGATTGCTCGCCGTCAATATAGATAGATATGATCACACTGTGAATGATGCGTGCTTAACGCCCAGCGTAACCGGAACGGTGCGCTTCGTTCTGTGTGGATCTTTCCTGATCTCGATCCGCTGTACGGGCCAGAACATAGAGGGCCCTTGCGGACTGGAACCATCGTCCGTCCATATACGCGCTGACCGGCACCGGTGATCTTGGATCGCCACAGAGACAGTCCGTCTGGCAGCGTCTGCGTCCGCGCGCGACTAGGATGTACACAAGGTGTCGTCAACTCGACTGTAACTATATATCAGTATATGCTATAGTTCATTAGACGTTAGTGAGCGTAATAAATATGTACATTTCCATATGCCTGCTTAAAGAGCAGATTGATTAGACGACTCCAGAGGGAAGAGAGAGAGAGAGGAGAAGAGAGGAGAGAGAGAGATGAGAGAGATGCGAGAGCGAGAGCGAGAGAGAGAGAGAGAGAGAGAGAGAGAGAGGAGGCGAGAGAGAGGAAGGAGAGAGAGAGGAGAGAGAGATAACAGAGAGCGAGAGAGAGAGCAGAGAGAGAGAAAGAAGAGAGCAAAAGAGAGAGAGACGAAGAGAGAGAGAGCGAGAGAGACAGAGAGAGGGAGCGGTGGGGGGGGGGAAGAGATGGAAAAAGTAGAAGAGAGTGAGGGAAAGCCCGCCCCGCGCAGTTTGGCAAGCAGGACATGCAATCTAGTATGAATATCTGATTGTGTTAATATTAAGCACGCTTAATGTAGAGATTATCGGTTAAGACCGAGACTGCTATTGTACAAACCACAGACACACTAGAGGCGCGGCCATTGCTTGGAATACTGAAAACCTGTGGATCGGAAAACCGAAGATGACATACCCACAGTTCCACTTAAGGAAATGAATATGACAAAATCAAATAACGGAACAAGCGTAGCATAGTAATGTAGCCAGGTTAAAGGATAAAGAGAAAATAGAATAGAAGTTAATTAGAGATGGAATACCAATGGAACAGCCAGTCGGCTTAAGTTCTCAGCTAGCAACAGGTCTAAATACAGAAGCGTGAATAGTAAAACCATGGCCGTCGCATCGAGGCAAAGAGTACACCGGTATGAAACTGGTACGTAAGGTTTGCCAGCTGGGAACAACCCCCTGCTTGTTGCTAGGAAAAGGGGTGGATCGTACACGTCCAGGGTAGGCAACCAGCCCTACATGAAGGCGGCCGAATTGACGGTAGAAAGCAGAACCCTGGCAGCAGCCATAAGGAGCACCAAAGACACGAGGCAGTAAAGACACGGAGCAGTAAAGACACGGAGCCTTAAAGACACTGGAACTTAAAGAACGGAGCATTAAAGACACGGAGCTTATATAAAGACACGGGATCATACAGACACGAATCATTAGCAGACACGCTGTCACTACAGGCACGGCGATACAGACACGGATCACTGCACGGAGACCCACAAAGAGGGAAAAGAGAGAAGAAGAAGGAAGAGAGAAGAAGGAGCGAAGGAAGATAGACAGAAACGAGAAAGAAGAAAGAAGAGGGAGAGAAGAATCATAGAAGAGAGAGAGGAGAAGAGGAAAGAAAGAAGACAGGAAGAAAGAAAAGGAAGAGAAGAAAGAAGAAAGAAGAGAGCAGAAGGGGGAAGAAGGAAGACAGACGAAAGAAGAAGGAGGAATAAAATAATAAGAAAAGAAGAAAGACGATAGGAGATAAAAGAAAGAGAGAAGAGCAAAGAAAGCAAGAAGGAAGATAGAAGAAAGACGAAGAGCAGCAAGGGGAAGAGAAGACAAGCAGAAGCGAAGATAGCAGGAGAGGAGACGGAAGCAAGAAGAAGGAGTAGGACAGAAAGAAAGACAAAAGATAGAAGAGAGAAGGCAGGTGATAGAGAGAAAGAAGACCGGAGGACAGAAGAAAGAAGAGGCCGACGGACGACAAGAAGAAGCGAAGAAGGAACGAGAAACGGCGCGACGCAGAGAGGAGAACGCGACAGCAGCGTGGCCGTTGACGTCCTTATTCTCACTCACGACAATCTGCATAAGATACGTCGTTCGCGCTCTCGGCGGACGCGAAGCACCTGATCTATGATTGCACGTATACCGCGTTCACTTCCGGCCCTCTGCCAGTAAAATATTATAGTCAAACAAATATACGTCACACACCAAGAGCCTGTCATAACGCGGTCGAGTAACTACCAGATACGATACCTTATAACTGTACGTGTGCATACTAGCAATAAAACTAGCCGGTTTCCTGTGTATTAAGTATCTTGCGGTTGAGTTTATTTGTTTCATTGTTTTGGCCACCTGCTGCCGACGCAACACAGTACCCGCTTTGCCACGGGAGCAAGGAAATGATCCCGAAAACACAATTGTGGCATTCACACGCACGATAATGTCTCATAGCGGCGACCCGCTACGCCACTACATTACTAAGGAGCCGACATAATATTATCATTATGGTTTCAGTGAAATACCTTTTGTCAGGAATGTATTTTTACAGTGGCCGTGCACAGGCAGTGTCCTTCGGTCTTCTCTGTAAGGGTTTGGATCCTTACTCGTCTGGTGTCCTGGTCGTCTGTAAGAGACTGGAGCAGCACTGCAGTTGATCCAGGCGGTCCCTTAGTATATGGTGGCAGCCGTGGCCTTGCCTGGCTGCCGTGGATTCTGGGTCGAAGGCCTTAGGTGCGTCCGAGTAGAGATGGCTTCGACGTCGTAGTTGGCCGGTAGACAGACCTTGACATTCTTCCTCCTTCGAAGGCAGAGCCCGGGAGTGTCTGTAAGGCGACTGCCTAATCACGATGCTACATGCACTACGTACCCTTCACATAGCTTGTTATGTGTCTGCCGCTAACCGTTGTCATAGGTGGCGCGCGCAACCACAATCGTTCGCGCATGAACTGGCAGGATATTTTTGCTCTCCCTGCCGATTATCGCGATTCATCTCGACGGTATTTTACACTGGACCGGATGCGATCCGTTGCTTGCCTTTTCGCCTGTACAGCGGGTTCGAAAACGCGTGTAACGTCTCTCTCCCCCCTAACCGCGAGGTTCAAATACGAACATACAACTTTACGGCTCCCGAAAAATTTCAAGCAACGTACGACTGATAATATAAACCCTTTCTACCAGATGGCCTTGCCGGGCGTGGAGGAGCGCCGCCAGTGTCATGACAGTATCGAACCCAAACGGGGGATACGCCGAACTAGGCCAGACGGAAAGACCCATCCCAACTCCGGGGGAAGGTCCCACACTCCGCAGGGGGAGTTCCAAACACTCCGGCGGGGGGAGTCTCAGAATGCCTCCACGGGGGGAGTCTCACACACCTGCCAGCGGGGGAGTCTCAACACAACTCCACGGGGGAGTCTCAACGTACTCCACGGTGGCGAAGTCTCAACGTATTCTCACGGGGAGTCTCTAATACACTCCAGGTGGGACGTCTGCAACACACACTCCGACGGGGGGATCCTCAACGTAGACTCCACGGTGGGAGTCTCAACGTACTCCACGGGGGGAGGTTCGTCAATACACTCCTACGGTGGGAGTTCTCTCAACAACACTCCACCGGGGGGAGTCTCAACACACTCCACGGGGGGAGTCTCAACACACTCCACGGGGGGAAGTCCTCAGACACACTCCACGGGGGAGTTCCCTCAACACGACTCCACGGGGGGAGTCTCAACGGCCTCGCATCGGGGGAGTCCTGCAGCGTCAACTCCACTGGGGAGAGGTCTCAATACACTCCAGGTGGGAGCCCTCCACTTGCACTCGCATCGGGGGGAGTCTCAACACACTCCACGGGGGAGTCTCAACACACTCCACGGCGGGGAGTCTCAACACACTCCACGGGGGAGTCTTAACACACATCCACGGGGGGCACGTCCCTCACACAGGCCCAGGGGGGAGTCTCAACGCACTCCACGGGGGGAGTCCTCAGCGTACTGCCCGGGGGGAGTCTCAACTGCACTCCACGGGGAATTCTCAACACTACTCCACGGTGGAGGTCTCGAAGCACTCTCACGGGGAGTCTGCCATACACTGACCCGAAGGGGGGTCGATATCCAATGTGGATCAAACGAGGGCAGACGCCCATGGCTGCAATCGTATACCCGATTCCACGATCATAGCCTCCTAGATGAGGCGGTGTGTGTTTAACTATCTTCATCAAACGCGTAAGCGGCATCTTGCACGCATACGGACAAGATCACTGGTGAAGAGTCTAAACAAAGGCCTGCATAGTACGACTTGCGGATAAAGTGCTACACTAAGGCCTGACGAGATTACAGAAATCAATGGCCCAGTAGTACGTCAAACGGTAATTCGTCTCCACGAAAAACGGTGCGACAAATCGCGCTCAGCGAGACGGAGATTCGAGCTCGATGAGCCCACTAAGCCCACCTAGCGCTACCAAAAACCCCTATTCAGAGATTCCGCGGATGCGAAGGCTTCTTAATCCCAATGGCTTAACCCAAGAGAAGAGCTGACTCAGTGAAACCCGACCCCCCGTGTCTATCTCAGTTGTTACGAATTTCTCACCACTGCAATCTTATAGAGGGTTTTCCGGTGAATACCTCCCGTTCAATGCTCAGCCGGCGATCCGCGACGGAGCCTGCCCAATCTCACTGATTTGGCCGGTGTAGGCGCTCGTACGGCACCCTAGCCCTTTCTAGAATGACGGGCAATCTTTCTGTACAGTGACCGCGGCATATTACAACGTAACATATGACGTTATAGCTTGCCTAGTATCGTCCTAGCGCCGCTAAACCAGGTCTGTCCTCCGAACCGAGCGTCCCCGGTACGGGGACTGCAGAGGGACGGGACTTCCTACCTCACTAACTAAGGGCCACCCTCAACCCGGTATTGGAATTATCAATTGTGATATCTGCGGATCCTCACGTCTACCAGTTTATAACAAGTTGTCTGGCAATTTGTCACCGCATGAGCACAGAACTTACTTCAGCTTTTGTCGTAAGTGGTGTCGAGA
>NW_014581325.1:0-836 GCF_000485595.1 Priapulus caudatus
ATATATATATATATAAATAAATAAATAAATAATATATATATATATATATATATAAACCAAGCTGGTAGGCACCAGGTATCTCTTTTATGATCTATAGGTACACGCTGTAGTTACTGTACGCACGTAGTTTTACACGCTGTTGCTGTTGTTAATGCTTCTTGCTCTGTTTCTTTCTTTCTTCTTCTTCTTCTTCTTAATTTTGAATATGGTAGAGGATTCTCTCTTATTGTAGCGAGGGACTATTATATATCTGTTGTCACTGTGACCCCCACACCGCTACATATGAGTCAGGAGTAGATAATGCGGATTCCCTATTATCTACTCCTGATATTAGTACATACCTTGTTTATGTGCTCGGTCGCTACCGTCGAGCCGTTCTCACTGCCAAACTCCAGGGAAGGCATGGCGTCTTATTACGAATATGACGTCACAGCGTCCTCGCAGGACTATGACGTCACAGCAGTTTTATCCATGAAGGCTTCGGTCTGAAATCAAAAATACATACAGAGGTAAATCACCAGTTCTTAGCGATAACGTCTATAATAAGGGCGATGAAATAGTAGGAGCCAGGCAGTAACGGAGGGAGAAAGAGGACGGAAGATAGAGAGGGAAAGAGAAGATAGGATAACGGATAGAGAGAAGGGAAAAAGATGCGAACAGAATGAGGGAAAAGGGTGTAGAGCGAGAGAGGGAGTTGGGGAGAGTAAGAGGCAGGTAGCAAGTTAAACACACAACACATACACACACACACACACACACACACACGCGCGCGCGCGCGCGCTCACACACACACACACACACACACACACACACTATATATATATATATATATATAT
>NW_014581325.1:2031-3891 GCF_000485595.1 Priapulus caudatus
TATATATATATATATATATATATATATATATATATGGTGAGCGAACAGACGAACAGGCAAGTATAGGCTGTTTGTACAATACTGGCCGCATCGCTGGTCGCATGAACCGTAGTGAACTTTCGCTGTAGTAATATAGTGCTGAATGGGTAGCCTTGTCCGTGACCGGACCTCATAGCGGTGGCTAGCGGTAAACACAGAGGGAATGTGCAGGATAAAGGGGGAGAGAGAGAGAGGGTAACCGAAACGTGGCGATAAGCAGGAAGAAAAGGAGATAACAGGGAAACAGAGATCGACAGAGAATACAGAGGGAGTAAGGTAGAGCCTGCGAGAGAAAGAATAGAAAGGAGCGGGCGAGAGAGGGGCACGGATATAAAGGGTATGAGAGAGGGAGAGACGAAAGAGAGAACGAAATGGGAAGAAAAGAGTAAACGACAGAGAGAGAAAGCAAGAGAGAGAGCGAGAAAGAGAAAGAGAGAAAGAGAAAGAGAGAGAAGAGAGAGAGCGAGAGAGCGAGAGAGAGAGCGACAGCGCGAGAGACAGCGAGACAGCGAGAGAGCTATATAGATGAGAATGTCATGTGTTATGTCATTTGTTAGCGTGATATCAGTTTGTTTCGACTGAAACAAGCGTACGTCGCTCTCGCTCGTCGCGACAGATAATTGATGGAGGAAAACTGCAACCACCACGTCGTTGTCGTCTACGAGGCTTTTCCCGCGGTATTTTAATCGTTTGGGGAGATTAGGTTATACAAACGATGGGTTCACATAGGCTTAGCTAGGCTTTAAGATGTCCAGTAGAAAGGCGGGCGTGGATTCACTAATGGGTTGAAGCATGCCTGTGTGCGAACGAGAGGAATTTGTGTGTGTGTGTGTGTGTGTGTGTGTGTGTGTGTGTGTGTGTNTAACGTGCACACACGCATGACGTATACACGCATGCACTTATATACGCGCTAGCAGACATGGCGTACACGTACACACGCACATACGTATGCGTCCACCCGCATAGTACACTTGTATATCTGTGACGTACACACACGTATGTGCCCGCGCGCACGCACAACTCAAAACAGTGTTTTTAATTTATTTCGCTACTCTATCGTCGTAATCGTAGCTGCTAAGATGTGAAATGCCACGGCTGCCAGCACTCATAGCTGGTTGCTAGTGTGAGTTTGCTCATATTTATATAGCCCCTTTCACTCTGGCCTTTGCTGCCAAACAGCCACAGTTTTTGCCAGGTTATTTTCAAGCTGCATGGCCTGCGTTCTGACATCTTTACGGTTCTGACGGTTATATAACCGTTTGCTATTCGTTGGTGTCTTAAAAAACAAGCGTACAGATCCATCCTACAGGGTCATGCAGGTCCTACAGGGCCAGGTCCTACAGGGTCAGGCCCTACAGGGCCAGGTCCTACAGGGCCATGTCCTACAGGGCCAGATACTACAGGGGCATGTCCGACAGAGCCAGGTACTACAGGGTCAGGTCCTACAGGGCAATGTCCTACAGGGACATTTCCTACAGGGCCAGGTCATACAGGGCCAGGTCCTACAGGGCCATGTCCTACAGGGCCAAGTACTACATGGCCAGGTACTACAGGGTCAGGTCCTACAGGGCCAAGTCCTACAGGGCCAGGACTAAAGGGCGAGGTCCTACAGGGCGAGGTCCTACAGTTACAGGGCCAGGCACTCTGCGTCTAAATCATAGCAGCTAAGCACTTCTAGCTAGCTGCTGCTGCTGCTTAGATAACGCCTGCATTGCTGCAGCATCCATCCTCAGCAACAGCATCCATCCTTAGCAACAGCATCTATCCTCAGCAACAGCATCCATCCTCAGCAACAGCATCCATCCTCAGCAACAGCATCCA
>NW_014581325.1:5565-11436 GCF_000485595.1 Priapulus caudatus
CTCTCTCTCTCTCTCTCTCTCTCTCTCTCTCTCTCTCTCTCTCTCTCTCTCTCTCTCTCTCTCTCTCTCTCTCTCTCTCTCTCTCTCTCTCTGCGCACTGCATGCAACAGCTATATATCATCGCATCATAAATTGATGTTTTTGGGTGATTCTCCGCCCGGAAGTCCCTCTCACGACAGCGATTAGCTCTCAAACCTATACACAGTTAATGTCGCATAATGTCTCGCACCGCAGCAGCGTTGTGCTTCGCAAACGACCGCACTGACACTCCACGCTTACTCCGAATACTTTCCGTCCCCCCAAGGGAAAACCAGACTCACTGCAGACCGAGCAGATAGCATATTCGTGTCGACGGATGCGTCAGCATATAAACCAATAACCGCGCGGTCCGTAGAGATTAGGCTCTTAGCCTCGCTAATTACGACCAATCACATAATGCGAAACAGCAATTATTCGAACATGAAAGTTTATACGACGCCCAGTATGTCATAGCTGCATGGGTGTTACTATTGCACCACATAAAGTAAGTGCACCCAGCTCACTCACTCACCAGTGTTGAGTGTTTTCCCTTGCATTATCACGAGCGAGGGCAGCCGCTCGCTCAAAAAATTCTCAGCCGCAGCACAGAAATTACTGTCCAAAACACCGCCTACGCTGACGAGACTTTGAACAACTTGAAAAAGAGATTTCCAAGAGTCTCATAAACAATGTGTTCAGAAAAGCTTAGAATGCACCAAATTGTACCAAGTTTTTTCAAAAAATAAATTTCTGGGGGAGGCAAGCATGCCTCCAAGCTTGACCAGCAACGCTGTACTGCTCGCTTTGCTAGGACCTAAACGCACAAAGCACATCACAAAAACATTACACTGCACATGCAGACCTCTTGTGGGCCAGGGGAAACACTGTATATATAATAGTAATATATATAATATATACGTTATTGATGGCGTATCGCTAGTAATTATGGTAAGTAAAAAGTCACGGTAAATGAATTCCCAAATACATGTGGTTAGTTAACAGTGTGCGGGCCGTCGGTGGATTGGAGTAAACATTCAATCAATGCTAACACCGATCTGCTTTTACAATTGAAAATCATACCCGTCTACAGAATTCTATCCGAGATTTTTATTTTTTGTCCATAAGGATATTTTTTTAGGCCTATGATTGCATGCGAGTGACATGTTCGAATTCTAACATTCCTGTAATCAGTATGTTGTCCGATTTCTAACACCGAGTAGTTCTTTTATTCTACATCAGAATGCTTGCGGGGTTCACCCAGCTACGCATTACGCTACCATAGGGTCTATTCCCCCCAGGAACTGCCGCGAACTGTACACTGGTAGCGGTGCTCGGTAATACCGGAACGTGACCCTGGTAACTAATCTGATCTGGTTTAGGGTTATATATTGAGGGTTAGGCTAGGGTTAGGAGTAAGGACCGTAGGCGACCTCCCTAGACTCGTTAGTGGACGTAGGCGAGGTAATCGCGTCCCGGCCACATTAAGATAGTACCAGCTGAGGACAATGAATAAATCACGTTGATTTATTATGCACTGGTACCTAAGAGTACGTTCGCGGATATACGGCCGGACGCGTACCCAGGGTACGTTCCGGCAGACCGGCATGGGGGCAAACACCCTCTTGCAGACCTATAGTGTTTATAGTCGTAGTCACAGTCAGATAGTGTATAAAGAGAAACCCATTAGCTCAATTACACGGTCCTGATCTCAATTTTAGTTAATAATTTAAGTTCCGTTTTAGGCGCAAATCGTGTTAAACTGGGCCAACGAGCGTAATTTTCGCAGCCAATTCCCCGATCGCGACGAATTAAAATCGCTCAGCCGAATTCATACCGCCCGATCACTGAAGGGGCACACGTATAGGCGAATTGAAGAGGCGTACGCGTACGCGCACTCGACGGAATACATGATCACATGAACTGCATCACATGAAAATATCAACAGAACGTCCGATTGGTTGAAAAAGAAAAATCGATCGCTGTCGACAAAGAGTACGGCCGGAGCACGGGCACACGATGCGAATTTGCTCAGTAGAGATAATGGCGGCCGTGCGGTAAATAATCGGACCGATAAATATCTAACATTTTTGAAATACGGGCGAATTCGTACGGGCGTACGAAATCGGCGTCCACGCGAAGCGGGGCAACGGGCGAATTTTCCGAGCGATTTTAAAATTCGCCCCGCGTCGGGCCGACAAAATACGCTCGTGTCCCTTACCTTTAATGTGACGTTGCCTTTGTCACTGAATAACTTTTAATAGTCTCTTAATTAATAGATTAGAGTAGATTTTTAATATAAATTGAGCGAAATGCATGCATCTACTCTCCGTCCGCTGTTTGAGAGGGGGAATTCGCTTATGTCTAAAACCTACATGCATTAAACGTGTGAGGTGAGCAGGGTGCAAAGAATCCTTGCGTTCATGTAAATTGTTCGTTAATTCGCGTCTGTATTACCGCGATTGATTAAATTTTATTATTGACGGAAAAGTAACGATCGGGTCGGATACCCAGAGGCCTGTTCGGCGCGACCCCACACCGATGTAGTGTATATCGTCGGGCTATTAAAACCATGTTGTTTCTCAGCGCTGTCGCAGCCCGGTCAGCTATACTATAGATATATTATATATATACTAATATATATATATCATATATATAGATAATGTCACTAAAAAACAGCTCTTAGCTTCTTAGCTCATTTGACGACAGGGTTGCCTTTCTCAGAAATGCGAGCTGTAATTTTAGCTAAAAGTTAGCGTTTTTCATACCGAGCGTTCATTCTGTTAAGAACCCTAAAGCCGCTTTTCGCGGGAGCGCTAAATCGCTTCATCTTTGTGGCGCATTTCCTAGTATAACAATATCCGTTTTTACTGCTAAAATCCCTATGGAAAAATTTTAATCCTGTCCAAGAAATTGCTTGGCGGTATATATGTTTTTTACGTGTCAGCTATAATAGTTATCCGCACATCTTTGTGCTGCTCGTAAAACCAGGCAGTAATGCACGCCGCTATGCTCAGCACATATACACAGTGTGCAACAACAATGCACTTGCAAACAATGTGCGAATTTTCAGAATATCGGCTGATTTACTGGCTCTAACCTACAGCACTGACTCCGCTACCAATACGTGTGCTAGTGGTTCTAGTGTACCCTAATAACGATAAGGTGTTCTTCAGCCAGCAGGCAGGCGCGTGGCACACAACGCTGCGTTCTCAAGTGCTCGCGCAATGTAGTTGATTGTCTCTCTTTCACAATTACGCGTGACTCACCAGCGTGCAATAAACGAAATTTCCCCTCCGGCGACCACGATTCCGGACTAAAGTCCAACGTGAAATGCAAACGCGCTATAAGAGCTGCGGTATAAGTCATCGCGATGCAGCAACACGCCCCAGGGCGGACTTGATTAAACGCAGTTTTTCGGTTTCCAAAATCTTTGTCTCTCGCGAATATTAAGAAACTCGACATAACAACAGCAATATGCATTTTCTATAGATTCGCCGTCACGTGATCGCCGTCACGTGATCGCAGCCTGACTTGCAAGCACGACGTGGGTCCTTGCACGAATGCCGCGGTGACACTTCGGCGCAAACACACACACAGCTAAAGTCATGCATGATGTCCCAGCGGACTGTTTAAGCTACGCTAACATGCTAATATGCCGCCGGCGAGCCGGGCGACGGAGGTCGAGTAGGCCGGATTCTCAACAACGTAGTGCGACATTCACGGCAGCTGCGACGTTGTTACCGTTAGTCGTGGCGCCCGATGAATAGCTATAGCCTGCGTACTTGACCGACCGCGGAGACGGTTGTTGCGGGAGATCGTATATGGGCTCAATCTTATGCCGATCAAAGCTTATAACGATGAAATTACAATTCGTGAACCACATAGTGAATTGGTAATTACGGAAATCTTGCTGTTGGGATGCTCTCACAGCCACAGTAGACGCCGGGATCAGTCTAAGCTCACACCTAAAGATGCCGCGCGCTTGTCGTTTCCTTTAAAAATAACGTAATGAATTCTGAACTTAACCGTAAAAATGAGAAAATGTAGACGTAAAAAAGAGAGAGCCTTTACCCACAGGCCCACTTGGAGGCGTTTAATAAAATATAATGCTAAAATAAATATCGAAAATCTATTTTACTTAGCAATAGTCTTAATGTATTTCTCTACTATTCTTCAGAACTATTATTGCCGGAATCAATTTCCTGTAAATGCCGGTGCAAATGCTCCTCTGCAACAGATACAATGTACAGCCCGTACGGGCAAGCTGCCGCAACACAGCCACATAAATATAGTAGAGAACCATTAAGACTTTGGTAGTAAATAGATTCGGTATTTAATTTAGCATTAATCTTTTATGTGCAAACGCTTCTCCAAGTGCCTGTGGTCATTAACCAAAACGCGAAAGTCACAGAAGGTTGTTACTGATCGCCTGATGCTCATCGGTGGGAAATGTGGTCATACAAGGAGAGTTGCTGGTCACCGCTAAGTGTAAAGGAGGAGAGCGACGGTCATTGGCTCACTGCGCAGCACGCCCTCTGTGTGGAGTAGCAGCTCGTATATCAAGCCAGGACGCGCCACCTGGCCAGATTCCTACGCCAAAAACAAACCCCGCGCTGGCTAGAATTGTTTTATCCTCTTAATTACGCGCAGAGCCTTGCTATAGTGCTGCCGTCGTACGACGCCTCGGCGACCGGACAGCGCCGAACGAATCAACTGTCCTAGTAAATAAATCTTAGATCACGCATAAGACGGTTGCTGTCGTCTAACTGGGAGAGAAGTGTTTGTTAAAGGGGGACCGAATGAGATGGCGCGTGCAATCCCGTTGCAAGGCGCGTTGAGACCAGTCAGGTCTGCGGCTTGTAATACGGCCATGGCGCGCGAGAGTGGAGGTTGGTCCGCAAGTGTGAAATCCGCGCCGAAAACTAGAGGCAAGTGTACGCGAAATTACAATAACGTGAATATTTAATTGGTTCAATTAAGATTGATCAATATTACCAGATATCAACAATTGTAATGTGTTTACGAAATTGCGTATTTTTCCCTATGCATAAAATTAAATTGATAGGAAGCACTAAAAAGCATTGCTTTTCAGGATATTCAGCTAACTAAATAATTTAAACGTGAGAGCGAAGAGCGAGAGTAGCAGAGTGAGCGAGATGAGATCGGGTTGGGTTGAGTAAGTGAGTGGAGTGAGTGAGTGAGTGAGTGAAGTGAGTGAGTGAGTGAAGTGAGTGCAGTGAGTGAGTGAGTGAGTGAAGTGAGTGAGTGAGTGAGTGAGTGAGTGAGTGATGTGAGTGAGTGAGTGAGTGAGTGGAGTGAGTGAGTGAGGTGAGTGACTGAGTGAGTAGTGAGTGAGTAGAGTGAGTGAGTGAGTGAGTGAAGTGAGTGAGTCGAGTGAGTGAGTGAGTGAGTGAGATGGAGTGAGCTGAGTGAGCTGAGCTGAGTGAGTTGAGCTGAGTTGAAGTGACGTGAGTGAGTTGAGTGAGTGAAGTGAGTGAGTGAGTGAGTGAGTGAGTGAGTGAGGTGAGTGAAAGTGAGTGAGTGAGTGAGTGAAGTGAGGTGAGTGAGTGAGTGAGTGAGTGAGTGAAGGTGAGTGAGTGAGTGAGTGAGTGAGTGAGTGAGTCGAGTGAGTGAGTGAAGATGAAGTGAGGTGAAGTGAGGTGAGTGGAGTCGAAGTGAGTGAGTGTGTGAGTGAAGTGAGTGAGGTGAGTGAGTGAGTGAGTGAGTGAGAGTGAGTGAGTGAGTGATGTGAGTGAGTGAAGTGTGGTGAAGGTAGTGTGTGAGTGTGGTGAGTGAGGTGAGTGAGTGAGTGAGTGAGTGGTGTGAGCTGAGTGAGCTGAAGTGAGGGAGGAA
>NW_014581326.1:0-733 GCF_000485595.1 Priapulus caudatus
CACACGTCAGTGAAAACATAACCTCCAATAAATGTGCTAGTCATACTTTTTGTGTATATATCCTAATTGGTATAGTTATCGAACTTCATGAATTCAAAATATATTGTAAAAGTATGCTATATATCATAGATAATTACCTAAATAAATAAATAAATAAAAATAAATAAATATGGTGATGCAAACGGATACGTTAGTCCAGTATGAATGTAAACGTGTATGTAGATAGTACTAGTAGTGACAAATGTGGAAGCTTTATACGTACTTGCCCGGGCCGGGTACATGCCTAGCTCTAGTAACTATAGCCCGCGTACGGTTTCCGCTGGCTTGCGCGGGCTATAGTTACTAGAGCTAGGTACAGGCCCAGGCTATGATGATGCCTGGAGTTAATTCTATACAAAGCCACTTCACCCGCCGCGCTCACACAATAATGGCCAGTAGCAAAGTAGGTCACGGAATAGGAAAACAGAGACATATATATATTGCACTGGCATGCGTTTGATGTCGCTGCACGGAGCTAGAACGCTGCACCTTGCACCACCAACCCAACAAACAACAAATTGCACCGACGAAGGCAAAGTGTTCAGGTAATTTTAGACACCGAATCATTTATATATACATATATACAGAGCGAGAGAGAGGGTGCGTGTGTGTGTGTGTGTGTGCATGTGTGTGTGTGTGTGTGTGTGTGTGTGTGTGTGTGTGTGTGTGTGTGTGTGTGTGTGTGTGTGTGTGT
>NW_014581326.1:4720-11434 GCF_000485595.1 Priapulus caudatus
ACAACGATAGCAATGTGCGTTCGTGTGTATTTTTGCACGCACAGGATCGTGGGTCAGAGCAGAATGGTACGACTAGAGGACAAGACTAGCCTGCCTTACCTGGAGGCAACCGTCATGGAAATACAGAGACTCGCAAGCGTAGTACCTCTGGGCTCCATTCACGGTGAGTGCATATTAAGTACATTATTTTAGTTTAAGCTTTTAACCACCCAAACAGTCATTTCTCAAGTTAGCCCGAGCTGGCCGCGAGACTGAGAGTCTATAACACAATATTCTCGCTTTTTTCCCATTTCTGAATATTCGTGACACCCCAACACAAATACAACTTCAATACACGACCATTTCTTGGACTTACCTGAAGGGCACACACTTGACCCCCCCCCCACGTGCTCATAATCATTGACCTTTCACAGTAAGCCAGTTAGCCACAACAAAATACTGACCACTCCACCCTTCCATGCAGTCACACGCAGTGAATCCACCATCAACTTCACCAGTACTGTCTACATATTTGATGCTGCTTCTACTATTCCACACCAGCGTACACAGCACGCAGTATTCTACAGTCAAACCTGAATATAAGGGTACATAAACCCGCAAAAGTGTCTGTTATAGGCAGGTATCCGCTTTAGACATGTGTCTGCTATAGACAGGTACCCGTTATACACAAGTGTCCATTATAGGCAGGTGCCCGTTATAGACAGGTGCCCGTTATACAGGTGTCTGCTATAGACAGGTGTCCGTTATAGACAGGTGTCCGTTATACACAGGCATCTGTTATATACAGGTGTCCGTTATAGGCAGGTGTCTGCTATATACAGGTGTCCGTTATATACAGGTGTCTTTTCGCTCATATTGACTCAGGCCCTCTGCCCCCGCTCTATCAGACCAGCCAGCGGGTGTAACCGTTATACGACGGCCAGGTGTCTTGTTATATTAATTACAGGTGTCGCGTTTATAGCATTCAGGTGGTCCGTCTATATATCAGGTGTCCGTTACTCGACAGGTGCCCGTTATATACAGGGTGGTCCGGTTCCATAGAGTGCCCCGCGGGACGTAGGAAATGGGCATCCATCCTTCTCGTCTCACCACACTTATCTGGGCTGCCTGTTTCTAAACTGATATAGAAAGGTCACCTAGTTGATGCTGATGCTTGCGCTACCTCGCCCGTGCTCCAAACCTATCTCTCAGTGCAGGTGGTGAAAGCGCGCCGTCAAGACGATCTTTCGCGGTATAAAACGATTCCGCTCATAGAGGTGCCCTCCGCGACTTCCGGTTTCTACATACTCGTGCTGGTCACGTGTAGGCCAAAAGTCTCTGGCGCAGCACTGGCCGAGTGCCATTATTCCAGCCTCTGCCTGCCGGGTCCTTGGAGGAGCGCGGGTCCGTGGGCCGTGCGCTTAACGTCGGGACAACCCGGTCGGAACTCGCTCCGGGTCCGGCAGTCATCCTGCAAGAGGCTTATGCCGGGGCGGGGAGTTGCCTGGACCGGTCGCGGCCCACTGCAGCAGCGAGTATGTAGGCACCTTGTGATCGTATAAGGCCGCGATAGGACACGGCTTCTGACTCGCTCAAGGAGGGTGTCCAAGAAGTGCGTGAAGCCTGCCGAGAGGCCTAGCGGGCAAGACATCAAGGTAAATGCTGAAAGTCGGGGACCTTGTTAGCAGCAGCAGTCCTCATGCCCTCAGCAGTAAGCGGGCAGCTCCGTGGCGTAGAGTGGAACGGACCACCTGTATATAAGCGGCGCAGCCTGTCTATAAGGACATGTAATAAATAACGGACACCTGTTGTAATACGGACACCTGTATAAAAGACACCCCTGCCTATAACGTACACCTGTTATAACACGGGCAGCCTGTCTATAGCCAGACACCTGTAATATAACAGGACACCTGTATATAGGGCAGACACCTGGCCTATAACGGAAGACTGCTGTTATATTATACAGATGCCTGGTGTATAACGGACACTGTCCTATACGGACACAACTTGTGTGATTCGCATAGGGCCTGCCGTTTTGACAGAGGACACGAGGGAAAGGGACGCGAAGAGAGATGGTAAAGTATAAGAACGGTGGGGTGGAAGAAGGATAGGAAACGAGGAGGGAGGGAGGAAGAGAGAGAAAGCGAGAAACGGGGTGGAGAGGGATAGAAAGGAGGGCAGGAGGGAGGGAGGATTTTGGGTTACGTAATGTAGAAGGAGAGAAGGGGGTCAGGCCGCTATTGGGGGCGATAGACATAAGGAGGGTAGAGGGGTCATGGGGAACGGACAGAAAGGGTAACGGTTTTAGGTTGTAGTGAAAGGTGACAGGAATGGGAGAAAGGTGCGACGGGAGAGTTGAGTCATAGTATAGACAGGACACGGCAAGGGGGAAGGAAGCGAAAGGGGCAGGATGAGTCTAGGATCAGGGAAGGGCATTGTTTGCAGCGGTGCGATTTATCGCCAATCTGACTATATATAAGCTACAGACATTTTGTGCTATGTTTCACTTAATAGTGGAACCAGTCTCCTTTGCAAATTCTCCAGTCTATTCCCCCAGGTGCGCCACCCAACATTAGGATAGGAAATACAGTAGATTTCGCTTGTGGGTTCGATTATCTCCTCCGGTTCTCAGCTATGGCTGTGTGGTGCTTACAAATCGCTTAGGACGTAGAAGCGGCTGCAAACGGACAATCTGCATATCAAGGCGTCGGCTCTATTGACTGAGGAGCAGCAAGATAGAGAGTGAACGCGTGCGGTTGTCGCAGTCATACCCTATCCGAACACACTACGTGGCAGGCTGGATAGGTACTAGGGGTGGAGATTTCTAGCGCTTTTGATCCGAGCCCCTGAGTGACACCATGGCGGATCGGCCCAGTGTTCTGGATCGGGATGCTCGGAGGGTGGCATTGGGGAAATGGGCGGGACCACTGGTGAAACGTTCAGGTGGCTGATGCGGCAGTTAGATTTTGTGCAGGTTTCGCGCTTTGGTTGTTGGCTAACTTGGCCTGTACTTGTGAGAAGGTCATCATGATTACTTGAGCAACTGGGGGGGGGGGCTTCCGCGAGTGTGACGTCGTCACATATTTAAATACGAACGGTTGAGTCACGGCGATTGAGACGACTCGTTGCTGCTTCTGACATATCTCGTCGGTTAATGGGTACGCTTGCTCGTCACGAATCACAAATTGGTAAAAATATATTTGACAAGCGGAGAATATTGTTTGAGGGTAGTATTTTATTGCATCCAGACTCCTTTCTCGAAGAAAGAGCTTGGTCCGGCGTGAAAAAAAAGTAGGAGTTTTTTTCACCCTGCGCGGCATGACCGACCATCGATCTTTCGCACGGGCGAGCATTACTTTTGGAGACGGAATTAATGTCACAGTAGAGTTTGTAGAGGTCGGGTAAGAAGAGCTAGGAGCTATAATACAGTAAGTGAAATGCATTCCTCTAGATCTACCTCGCTGGACGCTGTAGCGCATACGGGCAACTCCGTACGGCCTGAAGACGAACACGAGATCAAGGTTGCCCGAAAGTCCCTAGTTGGGAGTTAGCTCTCTTGGGAGTGTCGCATTACGGATGGGAAATGAGGCGATGCAGTTAGATAAGAAAAACGAACTAGGCTATATCGTTGTTGTCACTCAGTCACGGTGTGCGCGCTACGGCATTCATGCGCAGTGCGACTGCTGCGTGCAGCGCAAACCGACTGACGCGGGACTAACTTATGATAGTGAAGCGCTCTAAGTGTCGGCCTTCGTTGGAAGCAATGACACAACCTACTTCAGGAAAACAAAATTTTTTTCCGCCGGACAAGTGCGAACGTCCGATGCCACTCTGACCGAGACTGTATTGTCGTGACTATATAAGGCGCTTTGTACTTTTCGACCACTTGGGGTGTTTTGATAACTGAGTCAGACGTGATGCGCATATAATAATCATCTGTTTTGACTAACCTGTGGATCAAGTTTGTTCTTTGGCGACATGGGTTCTTAGAGGTACCAAAGGTTAGATGTAGATACTCACACTACTTCTGCTAGTCTTTACATAGCCACGGTTGTTGGTGATCAATACATGATATAGAATATATCTACGCGTGGTACGCTGTTTGCGTTACCGTTGAATTGACTCTCTCAAATGATGACCTGTCCGCGTATTCGTAGGCTGCTGAGGTGATCATAGTATAACCTAGGGCATGTTGGACGCCTTCACTTCGTCTGATATAGTCGCACGATGAGCAGTACAGTAGGCTTACGATGGTGGTGATGCTCTGTTTGTTGGGAGGTGTCCACCTATGACGGAGATAGCGTGCCAGAGTACAGCAGCGCTGATTTCTCTTACAGTCCTTGCTTCTCGACGCAGAGTCTGGATCGCTCTGTCGTCAGTTAAGGTGTTGTCTCACTCACTGACGTACTCTGCCCGACTCTTAACTCTCTACTTAGAGACTTGTTTTTATTCCTTTGCAGATAAAAGGCGGTCCCTCCTAGACACAACCCTATTCGGCCGGGCTTAACTCTCTCTCATAAGGGAGGCACCCTCTTCCTTCATAATTAGATGATTTATCAATGGGTTCTACGGTCCTCGAATAGAGCATCTCTCGAATCTAATAATCTCCTGTGTGAAAACATATGGTTTACTAAGGTGAGGTTTTTTGTATCTATGTATGTTTACGTAGTACTTTCTCCTTTCACACCTGTAGCTTTCTAAACAAACGCTGATAGGCTACTAAGATCTACACTCACTAATCTCTTTCTCTCTTCACACTCTTAGTTTCCTCATCCCACCCATCTCTCTTATCATTCTTGTCATCAGTCCTGTATGCATAGTTACTATATGCTTCTTCTTCTCCTACTTCTCCATCTGCTGCTCCTCTTTCACGTTGTCCCCTTCTTCTACATCTATCTTGGCTGTCCACTCTCTTCATACTTCCGTCTCTCTCTCGCTCTTGTTCTCTCTGTCTTTCGGCGCTGGGCCGGTGCGCCTCTTCCCTCTCCCGTTCAGTCTGTGTTCCCTGTCCTTCTGTTCCCCCTCTCTTCTGCCCCTCATCGCATTATGTACAGGGCATCCAAACCAGAGAGAGAGGAGAGAGAGAGAGAGAGAAGTAGAGAGGGTGAGAGAGATGACGAGATGAGAATTGTACTCCAGTCGGCTTTCATCGATTAGAGCATGCTACGAGAGAGAGATGCATTGGGAGGCTCTCCGAGGCGAGGCGCAGGGTAGGGAACAGTCTGCTTATCTGCTCGCTGAGCTCTGATGGTTCTCTGCAGGTCGAGCGGAGGGAGGGATGCGAAGGCGGGAGGGAGCGGATGTCGTCTCTCTCTCGCTAGAGTCTGGAGTGCTGAAGCGTCTCCTGAGGGAGGGAGTAGATACGCAGAGACCGAGCAGAGGAGAGAGAGAGAGAGCAACGAGAGAGAGGAAGATGAGAGGAGCAGAGCAGAGAGAGAAGAGAGAGAGAGAGCAGAGAGAGAGATGAGCGTACACGCGAGAGAGGAGAGAGGAGAGAGAGAAGAAAGAGGAGAGGGAGGGGAGAGAGAAAGGACAGAGAAAGTGAGAGAGAGAGAGAGTAGAGAGAGAGAGAGGAGAGAGAGAAGAGAGAAGAGAGAGAGAGAGAGAGGAGAGGAGAGAGAGAGAGGAGGACCAGACGAGAATCATGCCGCGAGAGAGAGAGAGAGAGAGAGAGAGAGACAGAGAGAATCATCCGTTGTGAGTTTTTTTTTTATACAAAAAGGCAAGTGGCAAGTGGAACATCTTTTATTAAATATATCTAGGTAACTGTATTGTCGACGGCACTACTTCTTGTCAGACAACACGCACACACGCACACACGTATGCCCGCACCCACACACAGCCACACAAACAAAAACACACAGACACGCACAGACACACACGCGTGCGCACGCACAAGCACACGTACGGTATGCACGCACACACGTATGCACGTATGCCCGCTCACACACAGCCACACAAACAAAACCACACAGACACACGCACAGACACACGCGTGCGCACGCACGCACGCATGCAGGCACACATAAACACATGACCTTACCATAAGTGCGATTGAATTGTATATTTTCATGAGGTATAATAATATATATATTAAATGCGATTTTCTCTGACAATTTTTAGCAGATGGACAAGTGCATAATGACAATATCATAACATAACTATTAAAAAACTTTATTTGCATAATAAAAATCAACAATAATTCCAATGTAATGTACTATATTATGTGTTTGGTTTTTGTCTGTGTAATAACACCCATTGCTCCAGTACNGGCGAAATAGAGAGAGGGGGAAGGAAATAGAGGCAGAGATATAGAAATCGCAAGAGCCACACAGAGAGGGAAAAAGGTGACCATACGAAACAAAAACAGCATCACCATATATATATATATATATATATATTATCAGGAGTAGATATTATATATATATATATATACATATATATGTATATGTATATATAAATAATAGATACATATATATATATATATATATATATATATATGTAATCACCACAACGATAGCAATTGCGACAGAAAAACTTCAGGTTTAGATGCGCACGCTATTTACCAGCAAGATCTGCATGTATGTTCGTGTGTATGTTTGCACCCACAGGATCGTGGGTCAGAGCAGAATGGTACGACTAGAGGACAAATCTAGCCTGCCTTACCTGGAGGCAACCATCATGGAAATACAGAGACTCGCAAGCGTAGTACCTCTGGGCTCCATTCACGGT
>NW_014581327.1:0-1295 GCF_000485595.1 Priapulus caudatus
CTCTCTCTCTCTCTCTCTCTCTCTCTCCGCTCTCTCTCTCTCTCTCTCTCTCTCTCTCTCTCTCTCTCTTTGGGAGCGAGAACCCGAGCGTGAAATGAACATCTTCCTGATATTCGATAATGATGAAGTAGATGAAGTATGGTCTACCTGTGCACGTAATTCTACCTGTACGATGTTAATTTACTGCGTGGATGGTCGGCGAAGTGGCGCGTGGTCGCGTAGCCGACAACATGAATAAAAATTATGGTCGAATTTTTTGTCGGTCATTGCAAGGTCGTAGCCATCGGCAAAGCTGTGACAATAGCGGTGACAACTTTCCGATGTTGTGAAGAATGCCAAAGTTGTTTGAATGTAACCCTGTTAATTTTTGTCAGCTGTTGTGGAGGATTAACTAAGAGTAGTTATATTGACAACCGGTGACAACTTTCCGCGAAGTTCTCCGAAGTTGTTGAATGTAACCTGGTTAGTTTTTTGTCAACTGCTGTCGAGGATTAACTCGGAATAGTTATATTGACACCTACGAGAACATATTGTAAAGTTTCTCCGAAGTTGTTCAATGTAACCTGGTTCGTTTTTGTCAGATATCGTGGACTGATAACCCGGCACATGTTGTATTGGCAGCGGTGATATTAGTGCGTGCGTACGCGTGTGAGTCAGCGCGTGCGTGCATATCTTTGTATGTGCGTGCATGCGTGTGTGCGTGCGTGCGAATGTGCGTGTGTGCATGCATGCGTGCGAACGTGCGTGCGTGCGCGCGTGCGCGTGTGAATAGGACAGCTTCAAGCTCTCGCTTGCTTGTAAAACAACTACACACAACCAACAAGATGGTTGTTAGGTACCCTTCCTTAAAAAAATACCGCCCCCCCCCCTACGTCTAACCGGATATGTATTACCACGAGCATTATAAATGCTATTACCGACGGTTTATATGCACGTGTTATTACTCCCCCCGGCGGGTTTACGATGCCCGTTATCAGGCACATACGATATCTTACAGCATCTGCCTTCTAGTGGAATTCCTAGCTTCTCCAACCAACTGTTGCTCGCGGCTCACCCCCATGCCATGTGCTTCACCCATACGGTATGCGTTTTACCAACACGGCATGTGTTTTACCAACACGGCATGTGTTTCGCCCACACGGCATGCGTTTTAGCGGCACGGCATGCGTCTTACCGCCACGATATGCGTTTTGCCGCCATTTTATGCATGCGTTTCGTTACTAACTAGAGCACTCGGAGAGCACAGACCTCCGCCAAATTAAGGCAGCTCAATTCTGTCACTGTAAAAATAATAT
>NW_014581327.1:2873-4363 GCF_000485595.1 Priapulus caudatus
GAGAGAGAGAGAGAGAGAGAGAGAGAGAGAGAGAGAGAGAGAGAGAGACACACACACACAGCCTCATTACCCGGCCTCTGTCATACATAAAAGAAGGGACATTAAATAGCGCTCCCTAGCGGCATCTAATGTCATTAGATCGAGCTAAGAGGCATTACGGGGCGCGTCTATGTGCCGCTAGAGGGCAGGCATGGTTTAATGCGGTTTTAGTCGCGGCCCGTTGCCGCGGTGCGCGCGCACTTTATCACAATTTGCATTCAAATTTCTATCAACTAAAATACGTCGTTGTTCTTGTCCGTGTGCGTGCGTGCGTTTTTTCTCATTCGTGCGCGCGCGCGCGCGAGGTGCGGCGAAGCGAAACGAATTTCGGATCAAATCGCGATAATTTACGACGTGTCGCCAGGGGGCACTACCAGCGGTTTTAAAGTTTCATGCGTCGCGGGGGCACTATGCTAAACACGCTTCGCTGCCTTTATGCGAGAGAGAGAAGAAGGCAGACTAGTATAACTGCGCACATACGCGCACCCGTTTCCGTGCTCGCATTAAAATAACATAACATAAAGATATGCAAGCGCTCCATCACGCGGTTTTCATCAGCGTTCTATGTACTGACAGCTAAAAGCTAGACCAACAGAACGCAACGTTACATGGCGGAATAGAACGATACGGAACGGAACAGAACAGAACAGAACAGAACAGAACAAAACAAAACAAAACAAATCATAACCGAGAAGAACAGAGCAGAAGAGAACAGAGTAGAACCGAACCGAACCGAACCGAGCCGAACCAAACCGAAGCAACCTAACAGAACAGTGCATAACAGAACAAATCAAAACAAAACGAATCACAACAGAACAGAACAGACCAGAGCAGAATAGAACAAAATAGAGCAGAGCAGAATAGAACACAACACACTTACTTCGTAGCTTCACGCACTAACAACACGTTCGTCCCTAATAATGACTGAATAATAATATGATCAATCGTGTGAAATAACAACAACCAATGATGGCGGTGGTGAGTGAGTGTGATCGGGTGATAGCTTCGATCACGCCTGATCAATCTTACAAGATAACAACAACCCCTGGCAGCGGTGAGTGAGTGTGATCGGGTGATAGCTTCGATCACGCCTGATCAATCTTACAAGATAACAACAATCCCTGGCAGCGGTGAGTGAGTGTGATCGGGTGATAGCTTCGATCACGCCTGATCAATCTTACAAGATAACAACAACCCCTGGCAGCGGTGAGTGAGTGTGATCGGGTGATAGCTTCGATCACGCCTGATCAATCTTACAAGATAACAACAACCCCTGGCAGCGGTGAGTGAGTGTGATCGGGTGATAGCTTCGATCACGCCTGATCAATCTTACAAGATAACAACAACCGATGGCGGTGGTGAGTGAGTGTGATCAGGTGATAGCTTCGATCACCCTTGATCAATCGTGTAAGATCGTAACAACCGATGGCGGTGGTGAGTGAGTGTGATCA
>NW_014581327.1:5369-11220 GCF_000485595.1 Priapulus caudatus
TAACACAGACGACAGTACAGACTACCAGGACACATAGCATTAAGCATTAGTAACTAGAAATAACAACTCACACAACACACACTACACAAGGACTAGGATAAATCAGATGAGAATAAAAGATAGATAGACACACTAAGCAATCAACACTACACAACAACAGCATAGAACACAACATATCAGAGCAATAACACAGCTATACGAACAACACCAACACACACATAGTCTAGATAGCTAGATAGATAGCTAGATACACAACACAACAACCGTTAATATGTAAATAAGTAATATACACAATGCAAAATTATTAGATATGGAAACTTAAGAAAGATTAAGAATAGAAAAGATAGATAATAAAGTACTCACACTATATAGATAGATAATATAGATAAATAGATAGATAGATAGAAGATAGCGATAGATGCATAGATAGAGTACCAGAGACAGACTTGAGAGAGTAGCACTAGCATAGCAAGAACCGATAGAAGATAGTACCTACACAAGCCCCTACTGAGCCATAGATAGATAGAGCCTGCCATAGATAGAGCTAAAGAGCCACTGTAGCCTAATAGACTAGCACCTACGCTAGATAGAGCGATCTCTATCTAGACGAGCACCGATAGGCATGAGCAGAGCACATTATATGACATCCTCCCTACACGAGCCGCGATCTAGCTGAGAGACCAATATCTGCCGCGATACGCCTCACTGTCCCGTGATGAGAGATACTCGTGCTGCGCACGGCCAGCCGAATCGCACGATAACAGACAACAAGCTGTCTTAAACTAATCGTAAAGGAGAGAAACCACGTTACGGCAGCACGCCTGTGTCGTCATGCGCACCCGTTAGATTGTAGCACGCATATTCTCTTTAGATTGTGCTGATAGCCTCTTCATGCGATAACTCAATATATATTGATACGACTTTGCGCCTATAGGCAGCGGGAATTAGGGCCGGGTGTCGCCGCGTGCGTTGCGTGCGCGTTGCGTGGCGAGCGCATGCGAAGACTATTGTGCTCGCTTGGAATGTGTTTCAGAACGGTTCCTGTTGTGTTGTGGTGTGTTGTGTATTGTGTTGTGAGTGATGATGATATGTGTGAGTGAAGAGTTTTAGTGTGTGGGTGCATGTAGTCAAGTCAGTGAGATGCTGGCGGAGTGTACGTGTGTGTGCATGGAGTGTTTTGTGTTGCGGTGGTGCCATGCGTGCTGACGTGATGTGGATGATCTGCCGTGAGTGCGAGCTGACGTGTGTGTCTTTGATGCTGCGTTTGTGTAGTGTAGTGATTGTACGTCACAGCGAACGCGTAGTGTGTGAACATCTATAATATAGCTATGTCATGGCAGCTGGCTCTCTACAATATAATTATCAATCATCTACAACAGAGCATTTGCGTTGCCCGAACAATCCGAGGAAGCTTCTCAGAAACTTAGCACGATTTAAGATTATCTCATTTCACTATAGCGTATACAACAGACTGTGTTCTCAATGCATATACATCGGCGCGGCCGCGGCACAGTAATGGAACTATCACGCAGTATATAGTAACTAGTCCACATGAATCACGCGTTGAGAGTCGTATATGTCTACTGTAGGATACAAAAATGTATGCCTGTAGCACCTACAGGAAAAATCGAGCGAGCAGCAATTCTGTAGACAGTCTGTGCTCGCGGCTATATCAATGTATATTTACCCTAAAACATGAACGCGACTCCGTGCGGCTCACCGCTCATCAAATATTACATCTGTCCGCCATGCGCGCGGTTACCGTGTAAGACTTGTGAACCTGTGCACGTGTGAGACGAGTGCTCTGTGTTTCCTGATAATAGTCGTGACGTGTGGTTTCGCCAAGCGTGGTCAGCACTGCGCGTCTGAAATTAGATTCTGTGCGCCGCGGTATTGCTGCATGCGGGGAATTAAATGAGTAATTCGCCTACTGGCTTGGCTTCTTTGTCTCTCAGTCACTCTTCCTCCACACTCACGGCGCTCACCGCCAACACTGACACACACCCATGCAGCACGGCCGACACATTACATACCACACCGCGGCGTACGCACACGCTTGCAGCAGACCCGCACGACACGCACACATAGCTACACGACAAAGCGCGCCTGAGAGCGCAACGTGCACCCGCACACTGCGCGCCGGCACACACCACACACACAACACACACCACACCACCACAATCTCTTCGAATCGTGAGTAATGTAATCTAATGATAGAACGGATGCTTAAAACTGGTGGCGAGGTGCGTAGGCGTAGAGTGGATTTGTCCATTTTATATTATTCTTACCGAAAAAGTTACTGATGAAACTCTCCTGATACCGACGACAAGCTAAGTCTCTGTTTTGCATACTATTGTCGCAAGCAACATCTTTTGCTCTCCCCCTTACAGACCCTTCTTGTCGATTATTCGCGATGTGCTCTTACTAGGCTGTCGTAGCTGGATCGCGCCGCAGCTTGGCGTGCATCGTGTAACCCCGCTAAACAGATCTCCTCTATGAGAACTGAAGTCTGGTGTAGCATGGTCGATATCCCCCCTATGGCAAACTTCCCCCCGCCCTACACATTGCGCATGTAAAGCAGACATGTAATTTACATTGGCTATATATACACATATATAATTATTATGTATTATATTATATCACAATTGTCATGTATACATACATATATATTAACATAAGTTTACATAGGCATATATGTATACATTGGGCATGTTTAGCAATGATACATGAGCATTGCGCATCGCGCATGGGAGATTGACCATCATAGCCCATGCGCAAGTGCAAGAGGGGAAGGCATTTGCTATAGTAGTGTGGCAGATATGTGAAAGAATTGTGGTGTTTTTTGTAAAAGCCACGCAAATTGCACATAATATAGGCTGAAGGTCGTTGTCGTATCACGGTAACTACAGATACCGTACGCGAGTTACATATATGTATACCACAAAGTGTACCAGACTTGTACTACAGAAGTGTACCCTAATCCTAACCTACGCCTCAGCGCTAACCTAACCCTAACACTTAGACCCCTAAACCATACACATCATATAGAAAGATATAAACATAATACTAAACCACCTAAAACACCTCTGGTACATATCTGTGGTAGCCTTGATACGACAACACCCCATCTGGCCATAATATAGAGGGGGAGTGTCTGTCGTGCTACACGTGTTGCGCAGGTAGATCTAGAATGTCGTCTGCAGAGTTTCTGTTCGTCTGTCATGTTTGCGGGCTGGAATG
The DNA here is from genome assembly GCF_000485595.1 of Priapulus caudatus. Classification (NCBI taxonomy): domain Eukaryota; kingdom Metazoa; phylum Priapulida; class Priapulimorpha; order Priapulimorphida; family Priapulidae; genus Priapulus; species Priapulus caudatus. The sequence continues at coordinate 8,610 of NW_014581327.1, forward strand.
CGCGGTGAAGCGGGTCATTATAACATGCTCCACGTGCGATAACGTTATTATTATTACATTATAAATTATTCACATATCAAATATCTCATTAGTGTCCGGTCGCACGCAGCAGGATGTCACGTGAGCGGAAGTGTTTACGAATATTTCGAACGATGATAAAGTCGATGTATGTGAGATCGTGTGTCATCGGTGCGGAGACGCACACAGAGAGAGAAAGAAGCAATTATCATGCCATGACGAATGCATTTTGGCAATAATATAATCACGGCTAAATAACCTCAGAGGAGTCGACGACAACATTCCGCTTGCGGTAAAATAATGAACGTTGGATTCCGTGGTTCTCCTGCGTTAATCGTCACGAGTGGACTAGAGCAAGTCTCGCGTTCTCACGTTCGCGAGATCAAAACATTACGATCCCTATAGCGACCCCAACATGGCGGATTGACGCTCGTGGCGCTAGTATCGCTCCAAAAAAATTCCGGTTACATAGAGGTGCCAACATGCCGTGAGAACTTCAAACCAACGTGTTTCGAATGCAATTTACAGCAGTACGACAGCAAATAGCTGTAAACCAATTTTAGTATAATAGGTAGGCTCAAGAATGTGAACATTTCCGTCTTTATTGATGCCAATATTTGAAGAGGAAAAGCGGTATAAACGCGGGAAAATACGTGGCAAGCTTCTTTGAGGTTCTTTATCGTCTGTTACAAGGTTATTACAAGGTTAGCAATACGTTCTCTTTCAATTACATTTGCTACACACCCGCATGGCAATCGGATGTCGTGATCGCCATTAGACTGTCACTGCAAGTCGTTGTGGCAGTTATGAGCTTACTCACGGGGTCGTTTGTAGACAGTCTACAATGGATGATCAATATACTAACAGTGGGTACATATGGTTCATACAGGAGGACTGAAATTTTTTTCAAGGACATCTACCACGAGCAGCGAAGCGGAAGGATGTGCGAAACAGCGGGGCATTTGTCGTTTGCCACCCCCCCCCCGACCTCCATACACTCGCCACGCACACACCACACACACAACGCAACACGCACCACGCAACAAATGGCACGCAAACCGCACACGCAACCACACACACACGCCACACGAACACACGCACACGCAACACGCAATACAACGTACACAAGTACAACACACACGACACACACCAGACACACAAAGCACACGCACACACGCAGCACACAGCTACACGCCCCACACAACAGCGCACAACACGCCACACACACAACACACACACAAAACACACACAGCATCACACACACCCCCCCCCCCCCCCCAAAAAAAAAAAAAAAAAAAGGCCGCCCCGAAAAAAAAAACCACACACACCAACACGCACACACACACACACACACGCCCGACGCACTGTCAACAGCTGTCAGCTAGGTGAGTATTCATCAAGGCCGTAACTACAGCTTGCACGTTAGGCCACAAATGAACTATTATTGCCGCGTTTTTCCTATCACAAAAAAACAGCGCTACTCTCGACTCAAAGATCCCCAAACTCCCGCGTGAAAGCGCAATTTTTTATTGTGTTAAAAACTTCGCAAAGCTCGAGCCGCTTGATAATTGTTTTGTCGTACAAAAAAAAATGCACAAGGACGCGTCATCATGCGAACTGGAATTTCTATGTCGCAAAAAGAAATGAGAAATGGGAGATGTATTGTGCGGTACGATGTACACAGTACAAAACCCACAATAGCGCGACAGTGTTTTCATTCTGTGCGTGACAGGTGTGCCATTTCTTGTCGGCAACTACAATCTAGACTGTGACCCGCACATTTTTCATACAAAAAGATATAGCACCTAGTGGCAAAGAAAGCCAACTCACGCGGGCAAGCTAGCACACCTACAAATATTCGTGACGTCATTGATGGAACGCCTAAACCCCGCAGCCAATTGTTCACCAGGGGGCGTGTTGTCGTCATATTAATAGTTATGGCTATCACAAGTAATAAATATAAAAAGAAATAAAAGAATAAGAAGTAATATCATGAGTACAAAATGTCATAATTTTTACGGCAACACGTGCAGATGGTTGTGACACCTGAACGTAATGTCGTAGGCTACTTTCGTGTTTCTGATTCAACGTGTGCCTGTGTACCATGTTCGCACCAGTTCTTGAAAAGTCCTTGAATCTGAGGGCGAATCTCTTGAAAGAGTACTTGATTTAGTAAATGTTATTTTGGGGCTTGGAAAAGTCCTTGAATTTCAATGAAAATGTTCCATTGAAATTTTAGAGACGAATCATTGCCTGTAATTAAAAAAAAAAATTGTACCAATCAATAATGTGTAAACCTCAATAAAATTGCGGTTAAATGAGCTTAAAAAGCTATAGACCACGATAGACTTTAGTTAAATGATGGGATCACAAATTAACAAGTAAGTCACTAAGAATCAGTGCAGTAAAATCAAGGTATGTTGTAGAAGTGACAGTGTTTATGAAGCAGTTTATTAATGTTGTAATCCAGGTTAGAGTTTTAGAGGGGGTGACATCTGCTGTGCATTAAGAATGGGTCTATTAATATACATACCCAAGGTATGTTTTGTGTCTGTGTATGAAATTCCGATAAAATGTCTCAATACAATGTCAG
>NW_014581327.1:11245-13884 GCF_000485595.1 Priapulus caudatus
TACAAATGTCTTAATTTATTACGCGAACCGTGCAAGATGGTTGTGACACCTTGAAGCTTGTAATGTTCGTAGGCTACTTTCGTGTATTTCTGGATCAAGCGTGGCGCTGTATACCAATGTTCGCACCAGTTCTTGAAGAATCCTTGAATCTGAGGGGAAGTCCTTGAAATGAGTACTTGATTTAGTAAATCGTTTATTTTGGGCTTGGAAAAGTCCTTGAATTTCATGAAAATGTCCATTGAAATTTTAGAGAGAAATCATTGCCTGTAATAAAAAAAAAATTATGTACCATCAATAATGGTTAAACCTCAATAAAATTGCGTTAAATGAGCTTAAAAAGCATAGACCACGATAGACTTTAGTTAAATGATGGGCTCACAAATTAACAAGTAAGTCAGCTAAGAATCAGTCAGTAAATCAGGTAAATGTTGTAGAAGTGGACAGTGTTTTAAGAAGAGTTTATTATGTGTGTAATCCAGGTTAGAGTTTTAGAGGGGGGTGAATGCATGCTATGATTTAAGAATGGGGTTATTAATTAATACCAAGGTATGTTTTGTGTCTGTGTATGAAATTCCCGATAAAAATGTCTTATAAATGTCCTTTGGAATTTCACGATAAAATGTCCTTGTGAAAATTTCTTTCTAAATGAAATATTGCATTTTTTGCAAGAACCTATAATACCGATGCTCGTCTGCATTATTAGACCCGGCTCTTTTATTCTCAGACAAGGACGTGTAGACGGTCTTATCATCCGCGATCCAATCAGAAGCCTGGAAGAAAACTTTTGACTATAAACCAGCTCGTGTTGCTTTTCTGAATTTTAATCAGTAGTACGAAGCAGGTTTCCCGCTGACTGCTTAAAAGAAAGAAATTGAAAAGTTGATATTTACAAAGGAAATGCGTGTTTAGGTAATAAGCAATGATTCTCGTAATTTGGCCCCAAACGAAAACGCCCCAAAGAAAAACACCCCAAGAAACGCCCCAAGAAAAACGCCCCAAGAAAACGCCTCAAGAAAAACAGTATATGCTAGAGTTAGCATAAAATACGCTCAGACATCACGACCAGATACTAACGAAAGCTCGCGCAACAAACTCAATGAAAATCCTTCTTTAAACACCATCTTGGTGGCTGCTTATACTATTTTCTTCTCGAAATATCTCTGTATGGTAGGTACACAGACTCGTGCGTGTGTGTGTGCGTGCGTGCGTGCGTTCGCGTGTTCAGGGGCGCGTGCGTGCGTGCGTGGGCGAGTGTGTGTGTGTGTGCGCGCGTGCATGTGTGCGTGCATGCATTCGTTCGTTCGTGCGTTCGTTGGCGTGTGCGTGTGTGCGTGTGTGTGTTTGTGCGTGCGTGCATGCATGCATCTGTTCGTTCGTGCGTGTGTGCGTGCGCGTGCGTGCGTGCGCGTGTGTGCGTGCGCGTGCGTGCGTGCGCGCGTGGGCGTACGTGACGAACACGTTAATTATTTCACACGGTTTTCGCGCGGATTTCTCTCTTACTTCGCGCACTGTCTGCTTAACATGGACAGGACGATGTCGTGTTAATATAGATAGCTCTGCACTTCTCTAGCCTAGCAAACAGGGTTAGAACCGATCCAGCCTGACACCCTCCTGTCCAACTCATTCTGGGGCGGACCCCTATTAACAACTCCCGCTGTCGAAACCAGATCCCACGAGAAGGAAAGAAGCACTGAGAGAATTAGATGTCCTTATCTATCTGCCAACATTGCTCAGCTTGGAAGAAGAACAATCTCACGATGAGTAGTTCGAATGAGTCGGCGTGTATATATATAGATAGACTCGCTGCGAATTCCTGGTTCTCCAGCTCTCGTTATTTTTCGAGAAACTGCGGCCGAAGAGAGTAGAAGTTGATGGCGATTTACTTTTTTTCTGTAATGGATTAAGACTGAGTGTGTAATCGTGGCTGGGGGGACACTAGTGCTGCCGGCGATTAGAAATTACTAGTAGAATTCTCACTGCTCTGTCAGTTTGTCGACTAACGGCGACTGGTAAAGAGAATGAGGTCGGCCATATTGGAATTTTTTACGGTTCGCAGTAGTTTGACAAACATACATGTTATATACCGTCTATAGTGAGGTTTTACTGTCTATTAAACTTGGTAAAACTCGCATAAAGTTGCAAATTGCAGCGATTGGGTATTTTTAACAGGCACGCGATGCCATGATTCTGTTTTAAGCGTTCAAAAAAGAAAGTGAGTCCCTGTCGGCACCCACACGCTAGCATGCGATGCCTTTTACTGGTTTGACTGGTGCCTAGTCGTTTCAGCGCAGCAAAAAGACGAGGAGCAGGTCTAACAGCACAGCCTGCTGTATGGGTGTTTCGCTACGATTCGTAGAAATTTGATTGAATTAAAAGGTCAGAGTTTAGTGAACTTTCAGTAATTTTCGGAGTTGTGCGATTCAGGACTCATTAACCCCCCACCCCACCTCACCCCACCCCTACCGTTTTAACCCCTCTCTTCTCCCTCTTTAACACTATTATAGTTATAGAAACATCCCATTGCGCGTTGCCGCCGTACATAAATTTTACGTAAGAAACAGCGCATCAGTCGGCCGCACTTAATATCACGTACTTTCAGCTTCGATGTTCGCCTCAAGTGAGCCATTTATCACTTATAG
>NW_014581327.1:14114-16803 GCF_000485595.1 Priapulus caudatus
GAGAGAGAGAGAGAGAGAGAGAGAGACAGATATTCCGGCAAGATAAAGCGCGTGTGTGTAAGTGCTCGCTGAAGGCCTGGGGAGAGCTGGCTATAATACATGTATAGTGTTGTATCGACGCGCTGAAGCTGCTGGCGCGATATTTCACAGGTTCGCGTGCGATCACGTAATGAATGCATGAATGAATAAATAAATGAATGAATGAATGAGTGAAGGAGTGAATGAATGAATGCATAAATGAATGAATGAATGAATGCATGAATGCATGAATAAATTAATGAATGAATGAATGAATGAATGAATGCATAAATAAATGAATAAATGAATAAATAAATGAATAAATGAATGAATGAGTGAGTGAATAAATGGATAAATAAATGAATGATTCGTGTACAAGTTACATTTAATTTTAAATTCGTTAATGAAGACTCGACATAGATTATTATAGACAGACGGACAGACAGACAGACAGACAGAAAGAGAAACAGACAGACAAAAAGGGAAGGGGAGGAAAAGAGAGATAGAGAGAGAGAGAGAGAGAGAGCGAGAGAGAGAGAGACAGAGAGAGCGAAAGAGAGAAAGAAAGAGAAAGAGAGAGAGAGAGAGAGAGAGAGAGAGAGAGAGAGAGAAAGAGAGAGAGAGAGAGAGAGAGAGGAGAGAGAAGCAGGAGAGAGAGAGGACAGAAAGAGAAATAGAAGAGAGAGAGAAAGAGAGAGAGAGAGAGGAGAGAGACGCGGAAGAGAGAGAGAGACGGCGCGCGAAAGAGATAAGAGAGAGAGAGTTACATACACATCCTAATTACGAATCAGGCTGCAATTTATTTTGTGCATTCATGGCCAACATATACGGCTATACATAAAATATTAATAGTATATCGTCCTTAATTCTGTTCAAATTACATGAATTCTTGTAACGTTAAATGATTTGAGTATATGACGGCATTTGTTTGCCTTACCAAACGCACACGTGCGCACGCAAGGCACGTTAAACGGCCCCCTCCCACGCCCCCTTCCCCCAACCACACACATACACTTAGTACACTATTCAAGTCGTTCCATCGTTATATTTCATATAACAGGTAAACAGGTATTTAAGTTCTGTTAACAAGTATGCGAAAACCTGCGTGCCCTTTGTACACGCGCACGCGATCGTGCTTGCGACTGCATGCCCCTAGCACACCGGTATCGAGCTATAGCTGCATAATAACACGAACATATGCCAGCAATGTCACGTACCATACAACGTTTGCGTATGTACGTCAAATACATATGTAGGGATCGGCATTTAATGTGTGTTAGAAAATAGTTTTTGGTTCATAGTCGCGGTTCAAGACTCAGAAGGAGAACACAATCTTGCGTGCCTTGCCGCTCTCCCTACGCCCACAATTCCCTGTATCATGCACTTCAGTTCGAAAGATCTAAGAGAAAGGTTCAACGAATCCGTACTGAGAATATACACTCTGCGTACACTCGCAACAGTGCATCATGGTAGATTCTTTGGTCCACGACATTCCTATAAGCAATCGCGAAATATCATCTACCCGATTTAAGGCCGGGGTTCAGATTTATTTATGTTTTTTAGTTTACCTATATGGAATACGGAAAAATGATTTTTTTAATCGATACAAGTTGTGACATGCACAGTGCGGTGGGTCGATAGGAAGGTTGTTGCGGTTGGAAGTACGCTGGCTGGTTCTTTTACACGTTGTTTACTTTCTATTTCGCGAACACATGAGATAACATGAGATAACATAGACATGTATAATCCGCCAGCTTGCTCTGTAGCGCGTGGTACATGTAGTAACGGAGGGAGGGATATGTTCCTTGTGATCGATGCAGTAACGTGGGTATGGTGGTGGACCATACATATGTATATATATATGTATAGAGAGAGAGAGAGAGAGAGAGAGAGAGAGAGAGAGAGAGAGAGAGAGAGAGAGAGAGAGAGAGAGAGAGAGAGAGAGAGAGAGAGAGAGAGAGAGAGAGAGAGAGAGAGAGAGAGAGANGGGAAAGAGGTAGGGAGAGAGAAGAGCCAAAAGAGGTGCATATAGGATGTATATATATATATATATATATAAATCAAATCAAAATAGATAATTATATATCGCTATATTTAGTCTAGTATTCATTCAGCGTGGTCGAAGCGTTTTCAAGAGTATTGGCGCGATTCCAGTTTTAGCGATACGATTGCAAAACGTCGATCAATCCGGTTTTAATCCGCGTTCTCTTTTCGCCGCGTCCGTTTTGTACGACTCTCGTGTCGGATCGAATTTCTCCCCGCGGGGGGTAATTTATGCTTTCATTGCTTTATGATTCATGAATGCATCCAGGAGGAGGAGAACGGAAAGCGGAAGGGAAAACCATTAGCAAACATTCTCCTTCCTCCATCCCTGTCTCTCACGCACGTATAAAATACGCGCGAAACGTCAAACATTTTTTTAATTACGTTCTCACATTACGCAGTGTCTATATGGATGACACGCGTGCGTGCATGTGTGTGCGTGCGTGCAAGTGTGGGTGGGGTGGGGGTGGGGGTGGGGGGGTTGATGTGCGTGTGCGTGTGCGTGTTACAGGGATAGGTGACAAGATGGCTCTGCAACCTGCTTTGTCGTTCGTCACGACCACCGGTCTATAATGCAGAGAAGGAGAGAGAGGGGACAGAGAGAAGAGAAGAGAGCGATGGGACAGAG
>NW_014581328.1:0-4528 GCF_000485595.1 Priapulus caudatus
AAGAGGCAAGAAGCGTGAGCATAGGGGGAAGAGAGAAGGGAGGAAGGATAGACGACTCATCATAGAAATGAAACCGCTATGGAGGGCAGGGGTGAGCGGCTAGAAGAGGGAGCGTGGCACCGGAGAAGACGTGCGAGAAGAACAACGACCGCACCACGGAGAGAGGACCGGTGGAGAGAGAGTGGGGAGGGAGAGAGTGGCCGGGAGCGGGGAGATGGAGGTGGAGAGAGAGTCGGGGGAGGGAGCAGGGAGCGCCCCCGAGGCCGGAGACGGCAGTCGGCGGGAGGAGAGCCAGGCGGGTGGAGGAGGGTGGAGGGAGACAGAGGATAAGTGGAGAGAGACGTGGGGAGGGGCAGAGAGTGCGGGGAGGAGGGAGACTGGAGGTGGCGAGAGAGTGCGGGGAGGCCGGCGAGAGAGGGAGGGCCGTAGCGCGGAGAGAGAGTGGGGGAGGAGAGAGGAGGTGGAGAGGTGGAGGAGGGAGAGAGGAGTGGAGAAGAGAGTGGGGAGGGAGAGAGGGAGGTGAGAAGGTTGGATGAGGGGGACGAGGGAGGCGGCGAGAGAGGGAGGTGGAAGAAGAAGAGAGGGAGGTGGAGAGGGTGGGGTAGCAGAGAGAAGGGAGGTGGAGAGGGTGGGGGAGCGTTGCAGGGGAGAGAGAGTGGGAGAACACGGGAGAGAGAGAGGTGGTAGAGAGAGTGGGGGAACAGGGGAGAGAGGGAGGTGAAGAGAGAGTGGGGGAGGAGAGAGGGAGGTGGAGAGAGAGTGGGGTAGAGAGAGAGGGAGGTGGAGGAGGGTGGATGGGGAAGACAGGAAGCATCGCCATGTTGGTTGTTGGCGTTGGCCCGACGCTGCTTCTTCCTCCCTTCACTATACTGCCTGCTAACGTAGCTTTCATGCACTAACATCATCGCAGGCGAGGAGCGACAACATCGCGCAGGGCAGGCAGCAGCAAGTAGGCTAGCAAGCAAGCCGCAGTAGCAGGAGCAGCAGCAGTCAGCAGTAGCACAAGGAAGCCCGCAGGCAAGTAAGCAGCCAGCAGCAGCAGCCGCAGCAGTCAGCAGCAGCAGGGCAGCAGTAGCAGGCAGCATCAAGCAGCAGCAGGGGGGGCGCAGCAGCAGAGCAGTAAGCAGCAGTAAGGCATGCAGCAACAGCAGCATGTAACGCACGCAGCAGCAGCAGCAAGCACAGGGCAGCAGCAGCAGCACAGCGGCGGAGCAGGCAACAGCAGTCAGCAGGCAGTAAGCAGCAGCAGCCAGCAGCAGCAGCAGCGAGTGAAGGCAGGCAGCAGGCAGTAAGCATGGCATTCCATGCGCGGCATTTACAGTGCTAGTCATCTTAAGCAATCAACGCGGCGACGGACAGCAGAAAAACTAATTTGGGGCAGATATGCGGAAGCTGAGAGAGCGCGAGCAATTGTAAGCGTTTGGCTCGGCAGATTAGTTGCTGACTGCAGGCAATCGAACTGTGCTGACGAGTCGAGCGAGAATCTTTGTCTCACCATCTCCGCGTGTTATTGAAAAACGATGATGATGCATCTATTGCACACGATGGGGCAGGAGCAGCGAAGAAGATCACTACAACAGTATGACGATGGGCGCGCAGGCGGGGCGGGGGGGCGAGGGGCCGGGGCCGAGAGCGATTCATGGCGGGTGCTGTGTGCGTGTGTGTGGTGCGTGCGCTCAGTGTGTGTGGCGTGCGTGCGCGGTGTGTGTGTGGCGCGATGTGTTAGTGGGTGTGTGCGGCGTGTGTGATCGTGTGTGGGGCGCTGCGTGGCTTGCGCGGTGTGGCGCGTGCTAGGTGTGTAGTAGTTGCCGTGGCGTGTGTTTGCGTGTGTATGTGGTCGCCTGCGTGTGTGGGGCATTGGTGTGCCTGGTGCGTGCGTGCGTGGGGCGGCGGTGTGTGCGTGCGGTGCGCAGGTGTGTGTATATGCGTGCCGTGGCGCGGCCGAGTGTGTGTGTGTGTCGAGGGTGTGGCGCGGTGGTGTGCGCTGCGTGCGTGGGCAGTGCCGTGGCGTGAGTGGGCGTGCGCTTCGTGTCGGCACGAGGCGTGTGAACGGGGGCGGGAGAAAGAAAGGAGAGAAAGAAAGAGAAGTTAAAGAGGGCTGTGAAGGACGTAGGGGATGAGAGAGAGGAGCAGAGTAGAGAAGAGAGAAGAGAGAGAGTAGAGGAGAGGGAGAGAGAGCGAGGAGAGAGAGAGGAAGAGAGAGAGAGCGAGAAAGAGAAAGCAGAGAGAGAGAGAGAGAGAGAAAGAAGAGAGAGAGAGAGAGAAGGTAAGACAGATAAGAGAGACGCAAGGCAGACGAGGAGAGAGAGAGGGAGAGAGAGAGGAGAGAAGTAGAGTTAGCGAGAGTAGAGACGATGAGAGGAGAGAGAGCAGAGGCGGCAATGAGAGAGCAGAGAGAGAGATAGAAGAGACGATGAGAGAGAGAAAAAGAGGAGAGAGAGAGAAGAGAGAGAGAAGAGAGAGAGAGAGAGCAGGAGAGAGAGAGAGAGAAGAGAGAGAGAGAGAGAGATGAGGGAAGGAAAGCAGAGAGCAGGAGCCAGAGAAGAGACAAGAAAGCTGAGAGGTCGGAGCGGTGAAGAGAGGATGACGGAGAAGAGCGCAATGCGGAGAGGAAAGAGAAAGAGAAAGAGAGGAAAGAGAGAGTAGACGAAAGACGCAGAGAGAGCGAAAGCGAGAGATCTCTCTCTCTCTCTCTCTTTCTTTCTCCCTTTCGTCTGTTATTTGCTAACAATTAAAGATTTAGTTAACTGAACGAACGCGTGGCGGTAGACGTGGTCGCCATGACAACACTGCCTATCATAGTAGTGATGACGTCACTGCACCACCGACGACCGGACCTGACGGTATTGACGGCAGCGTGACCATAGATAGGCGGGGGAGCATACCGGAATTCTCCTCTTCATCCTTCTCCTCGCCCCCTCCCTCCCCCTTCTCCCCTCCTCCTACTTCTCCTCCTTCTACTCCTACTTCCTTTTCTCCTACTCTTCATCCTCTTCCCCTTTCTCCCCTTCCTCCCCCTCCTCATCCTCCACATTCCTCCCTGTCCTCCTACTACTCCTCATTCTCATCTCCTCCTCCTCCTCCTTCTCCTCCCTTTCCTCCTCCTCCTCATCCTTCGTCCCCTCTTCTTCCCCGGTAAATGGAAGCTGTTGTGAGTGCGGTGCTGGTGGGTTTTGCAGGGTTAGTGAGGGTCACGCCCAGCCGCATATAGACAGTTTTCTCACAGCGAAATGCGACTACAATTGAATAGATTCTGAAAATTCTACATTAAAATAGATTACTATATTTCAACCAAGAGAAAATGTTTTACCACATGCTGGAAATATCATGCCTACGGCTATTTAAGAGGAGTGGTCGAGTTTATAACTTCTTAGATTTGGACTGCGCTTGGATCCGCCCCTAAGATCTGTCTGTGCGTGCGTGCGTGCGTGTGTGCGTGCGGGCGTGCGTGCGTGCGTGCGTGCGTGCGTGTGTTTGTGCTGCGCTACTTCTATAGCAATTCTACGGTAAGTGTAGTTGTTGCGTACTGTGACGTAATGTGACGTAATGTGACGACGCGTGACGTAATGTGACGTAGCGTGGCGTGGCGCATGAGTCGAGAGTAGAGCACGCACGCACGCACGCACGCACGCACGCACGCACACACACATGCACGAACGCGCGCACGCACACACACGCGAACACGCATGCACGCACGCACGTACACACACGCGCACCCGCATTACCGCACGTATGTACACACACGCGCACACGCATGCACGTACACACAAGCGCACACGCATGCACGCACGCACGTACACACACGCGTGCACGCATGCACGCACGCACGTACACACACGCACACACATGCACGCACGCACGTACACACACGCGTGCACGCATGCACGCACGCACGTACACGCACGCACGCACATGCACGCACGTACGTACACACACGCATGCACGCACGCACGTACACACGCGCGCACACGCACGCACGCACGCACACTTAATGAAGCCTGACTCGGTTGGTAGATAGTGTAATTTGCGCTCATGATAGACCATGATGATTATGATAGACCTTGATGATTATAATCATGCTCGTCGGTATTCTCTGTTTAAATGTCAACGTTAATCATTGCGTCACGTCCTATGCGAGCTGACACACAGCGCCGTCCGTAAATGCGGCGGACGATCCGCGTTATGCGGTAACCCGCGCGCACGGTCACGTGACCCATTAGACATTACGCGGTGTCATTGTTCACCGCCAGGACTGAGTGATTCTAAAGACAATAGCATCATGTGGTGACGTCATCAGCATAAAAGCCGGAGAGTGGGGTCACGTCGCGTGACGTCACGTGTCATTAATGCACATTCCTCTTTCGAGTGATGACAGGGTTTGAAAGTAACATACGGCAGGTAGAGTTGATGGTACAGGAAACACTAAAGTAGAGGAGGCAAAGAAGAGAGGAACAGGAGGGGAGGAGAGGGGAGGAGGGTGTTAAAGGGAGGAGAGGTTGAGTGAAGCAGGTGAAGGGGATCAGATGGA
>NW_014581328.1:5528-11430 GCF_000485595.1 Priapulus caudatus
GGAGAAAAAGAGGTGGAGGAGGGATAGAGAGGTGGCGGAGGGGGAGAAAGAGAGGTGACGGAGGGAGAGGATAGGAGGAGGCGGAGAGGAAGGAGAGGAGCTGGCGGAGGGGGAGGAGAGGAGGGGGCGGAGCACACATTCCTGTCGTGTGTGACAGAGGCAGCTACAGCGGCGGTCATCTGTGTCTGAAATGTAGCGAAATAAAATCCAGCAATCCATGCACCCCTTTCATTCCCGCAAAGTCGAATTTAAAAGCCAATCGGAATTTTGCGCGTGTAACAGAGTTGTGCTCCCTTTACACTCGTCTTGGAAGATCACGCGACATGGCTAACCAATCACAACTTAGCGTGTTAGTACGTGTAGTTAGTAGACTACGGAGAGAGCTAGCTATACTGTGTGTCACTGAGCTAGTACGTGTAGTTAGTAGACTGCTGAGAGAGCTAGCTATACTGTGTGCCACTGAGACGCTCTGCTGCTGCCGTGTGTGTTTGCTTGCGGTTAGATGTGTCCATCGCCCGGTCTGTGTGTTTGTACGTCCACGGGGGCAACAACCAATAACGCTGAGTGACTGAATACGTGAATAGTTTCTAACGTGATTACGAACGATATCAAGGGACAGAGTTGTCTGCTTGTGTGTGCGTGTGCGTGTGTACGTGCGCGTGTGAGTGTGTACGTGCGCGTGTGCGTGCGTGACTGTGCGTGCGTGTGTTAGAGAGTCCAATTCGCTGACGTCACGCCGTCAGTTGCATCATGAAAGTTTAACAGCTCCGACACACGCAACTCTTTCATGTCGTGAGCAAACCTTCACATGTATCAGCCCTGAGGAACTACCCTGAAAGCGATGACGTCATGTACACACGTGACGAGTCGCGTGGTGATGCCTAGCAACGCTGTTATTTATGCAATTTACTAAAATATTAAATTTGTTTTCAATACTCTTTTGAAATTTGCAGCCTAAAAAATCTTAAAATTCTATATCTTAATAAACATATAAATTATAAATAGAAATGTAATATATAAATAAAATAAATAAAATAAATAATATCGAATTAAAATAAATAGAAATAGAAATATATAAATTAAGTATAACTAACGTTACCTACTCACTAGATTATTCCATGCAATTCGCGGGTTGTCTGAGAACTCGTGTTTATTTCATCAAGGCGCTTGTTTAGCTTTAAGCAGCAAAATGTAAAACTTGTTTATTTAATATCGCGATGTTATGATAATCTCAGCAACTGTAAAATCAACGATCATATTCACACAGAATTCTCCTAACCGCACCCGGCCCCCACCCACTGCCCCGCACCCCTCCCCTACCCACTGCCCCGCACCCCTCCCCCACTCACTGCCCCCTGACCGTAAGACAGGAAAGATGAACCTAAGTGTAGATCTAAGGAAGGAATTAACGAGTGAAGGCAGCAGCAGCAGTAATTCATTTACTAAATCGTCGCGTATGTCATCATTCCTCCTCTCTCCCTCCTTCCCCTCACTCTCGCTTTGGCTCTTTCTCCCCTCTCCTTTGTCCTCTCGCCTCTCATCTCGCGCTCTCTCTCGCCATCTCTCTCTCTCTCTCTCGCTCTTGCTCTTGCCCATCTCTCTCTCCTCTCGCCCTCGCCTCTTCTCTCTCTGCTCTCTTTCTCTCTTTCCCCTCTCTCTCTCTCTCTCCCCCCGCCCCCCCCCCCTCTTCTCTCTCTCTCACTCTCACTCTCTCTTTCTCTCTCTCTCTTCTCCATTCTTCTCTCTCTCTCTCTCTCTCTCTCTCTCTCTCCCCCTCCTTCTCTCTCTCTCCTCCCTCTCTCACTCTCTCCTTCTCTCTCACTCTCTCTCTCTCTCTCACTCTCTCTCTCTCTCTCTCACTCTCTCTCTCTCTCTCTCTCTCTCTCCTCTCTCTCTCTCTCTTCTCCCCCCCTCTCTCTCTCATCTCTCTCTCTCCCCCTCTCTCTCTCTTCTCTCTTCTCTCTCTCTCGTTCTCCTCTCTCTCTCTCTCCCTCTCTCACTCTCTCTCCCTCTCCCCACCTCCTCTCTCTCTCTCTGCTCTCTCTCTCTCTCTCTAGCTCTCCCCCCTCTCTCTTCTTCCTCAACTCTCTCTCTCTCCCCCCCTCTCTCTTCTCTCTCTCTCTCTCCCTCTGTCTCTCTTCTCTCTCCCTCTCCTCCTCTCTTCCCCTTCCCCCCCCTCTCTCTCGCCTCTCTTCTCTCTCTCTTCTCTCTCTCTCTCTCTCTCTCTCTTCTCTCTCTCTAGGCTTCCCCCCCCCCCCTCTCTCTCTCTACTCTCTCTCTCTCTCTCTCTAGCTCTCCCCCCCTCTCTCTCTCTCTCTCTCTCCCTCTCTCTCTCTCTCTCCCTCTCTCACTCTCTCCCTCTCCCCCCTCTCTCTCATCTCTCTTCTCTCTCTTCTCTCTCTCTCTCTCTCTAGCTCTCTCTCTCTAAGCTCTTCCCCCCCTCTCTCATCTCTCTATCACACTCACAAGGCGACTTTCCACATGCCCTAGTCTGGCCGTTAGTTGAGCGGGATTCCCAAGGGATGGACTGCGTGCTTCGCACTGGATGAGGAAGAACCTTGAGAGAGCTAGCATCCTGAGCCGCATAGGGCGGCGGCGGCCGCAGCCGGCGGCGGCGGCCAGAGCGGCGGCGGCGAGCGCAGCGCGGCGGGCGGCAGCAGCGCGGCGGCGGCCAGCAGGCAGCAGACGCGCAGCAAGCAGCGGGCCAAGAGCAGCCAGCGGCCAACAGCGGCGTGCCGGCGGCAGCAGCAGCCAGCCGGCAGCAGCGGCGCAAACAGCAGCGGCGGCGGCGAGCAGCGGGCAGCCGGAGCTGGCGCAGGCGGCGGTAGTGGCATGTGTGTGTGTACGTGATATGCGGCTTGTGTGTGTGATGTGCGTGGTGAATGTGTGTCCCCGTGCCGTGTTGTGCCGTGCGTGCGTGTGTGTGTCGTGCGTGTGTGCGTGCGCGCGTTGTGCGCGTGCATTCGCGTCGGTTGTGCAGCTGCGTGCGTGCCGTTGCGTGCGCGTGTGTGTGTGTGTTGCGTGCGTGTGCGCAGCGTTGCGTCGTGCAGTACATGTGTGCTCGTGAATGTTGTGTGTTGTCGTGCGCCCCGCCTGGGCTAGTGCGCTGCGTGCGTGTGTCGTGTGTGGGCGGTGTGTGTGTATGTGGCGACATGCGCATCGCGTGTCGTTGCGTGTGTGAAGTGTGTGTGGTGTGTTGCCGTGTGTGTGTGTGTGTGCGTCTGTTGCGTGTGTGTGACCAGACTTTGTTGCGCGCCGTGCGTGTATGTGTGCGTGCTGTGTGTGTGTGCGTGTGTGTGTGCGCGCGTGCGTTGCGTTGTGCGTGCGTGCGTGCCGTGTGTGTCGTGTGTCGTGTGCGGTCTGTGCAGTGGTGCGTGTGCTGTGTGCGTGTCTGTGCGTGAGTCCTGTGTGTGTGTGCCCTGCGTCGTGCGTGTCTGTGCGTGTGGGTGGTCGTCGCGCGCGTTGCGTGCGCGTGTGTGTGCGTGCGCTGTGTGTAGTGCGTGTGTGTGTGTGCGCGCGGTGCGTTGCGTGCAGCGTGGTGTGCGCTTGTGTGTGTTGCCGTGTCTGCTGCGTCGCAGCGTGTGTGTGTGTGTGTGCGTGTCTGTTGCGCGGATGTGTTGTGTTGTGCGCGGTCGTGCCGGGCGTGCGTCGCGCGTGTGTTGCGTTGGGCGTGTGTTGTGCGTGGTCTGTGCGTGTGTTGTGTGTGTAGTGTGCGTGTCTTGTGCGTGTTGCTGTGTGTGCGTGACGTCGGCGTCTCTGTGCGCGCTGTTTGCGTGTGAGTACATGTGTGCGCTGCGTAGCGTTTCGCCGTGCGCGTACGCTACAAGCTTGCCGAGCTATTTACGTTTGCATTCGCGAGCTAGCCTCGGTGCTAACTTAACACTTTGAGTTAATGCGAGTTAATGTAGTTCACACGTTAATAATGCCTGCCTGCATGCTTAGCCTCACGTGGTTCCCCGTCGCCCCACTCCTTGTCCCTCATTCTTTTCTGCTCACACTATACCGTCACTTATGTACGTGCTATTTGTCAGCATTTTCTGTCACGCTTGCTTTGCTCAACATTCTCTGTCACCGCTTTGTTTGTCACATTATCTGTCACGCTTGTTGCTCACATTATCTGTCACGCTTGTTGTCACATCCACTGTCGCGTCATGTCACACTGTCATGATATATATGCGTGATGAGGGACGTCACAGCGCGTTCGTCATGTCACACTCGTCATGATATATTATGCGTGATGCAGTGGGGGGTCACAGCGCGTCGTCCATGTCACACTGTCATGATATATATGCGTGCCATGAGGGCGAACGTCACAGCGCGTCGATCATGTCACACTGTCATGATATATATGCGTGATGAGGGCGGCACGTCACAGCGCGTCGTCATGTCACACTGTCGATGATTATATATGCGCTTGATGAGGGGACGTCACGCAGCGCGTCGCTCATGTCACACTGTCATGTTATATATGCGTGATGAGGCGGGGCGACGTCACAGCGCGTTCGTCATGTCACACTGTCATGATATATAATGACGTGGGCGATCGACTGGGGCGACCTCACCAGCGCGGTCGTCATGTCACACTGTCATGATAATATATGCGTTGATGACCTGGGAACGTCACATGCGCGTCGTCATTTGTCACACTGTCATGATAATATATGCGTGATGAGGGGGGCGTCACAGCGCGTCGTCATGTCACACTGCATGATATACTCCATGGTGATGAGCGGGGGACGGTCACACGCGTTCGTCATGATCACACTGTCATGATATATATGCGTTGGCCAGATGAGCGAGGGCGTCACAGCGCGTCGTCATGTCACACTGTCATGATATATATGCGTGATGGGGGGCGGACGCTGCACAGCGCGTCGGTCATGCTCACACTGTCATGCATATATATTGCGTGATCGAGGGGGGACGTCACAGCGCGCCCGTCATGTCACACTGTCGCATGATACTATATGCGTGATGAGCAGCGGGACGTCAGCAGCGCGTCGTCATGTCACACTGTCATTGAATATATATCGTGCATGTGGGGGCGGCGTCACAGCGCGTTCGTCATGTCACACTGTCATGATATATATGCGTGCATGAGGGGGGCCGGGACGTCACAGACGCGTCGTCATGTCACCACTGTCATAATATATATGCGTGATGAGGGGGGACGCTCACAAGCGCGTCGCATGCTCACACTGCTCATAGATATATTATGCGTGATATTGAGAGGGACGTCACAGGCGTGTGTCGTCATGTCACATCTGTCATGAGTATATATTGCGTGATGAGGGACGCTCACAGCGCGTGCTGTTCATGTCACACTGTCATGCATATATATGGCGCTGATTGAGGGGGCGTCACAGCGCGGTCGTCATGTCACACTGTCATGCATATAATATGCGTGCATGAGGTTGGGGCGTCACAGCGCGTCGTCATGTCACACTGTTCATGATATATATGCGTGCATGAGGGGGCGTCACCAGCGCGTCGTCATGTCACTACTTGCTCATTGATATATATGCGTGATGGAAGGGGGGGGGACGTCACAGCGCCGCCGTTCATGTCACACTGTCGAGATATATATGCTTGAATGAGGGGCGACGTACACAAGCGCGCCGTTCGTCATGTCACACTGTCATGCATATATCATGCGTGATGAGCGCGGGACGTCACAGCGCTCGTCATGTTCACACTGTCGATGATATATATTGCCTGTGATGGGGGGGCGTGTCACAGCCGCATGTCGTCATGTCACCACTGTCATGGTTATATATGCGTGATGAGGGTGGCGTCACATCGCCGCGTTCGTCATGTCACACTGTCGATGGATTATATGGCGTGATGATGGGGGTGGGGACGTCACAGCGCGCCGTCATGTTCACAACTGTCATGTAATAGG
>NW_014581329.1:0-492 GCF_000485595.1 Priapulus caudatus
AGAGAGAGAGAGAGAGATAGAGAGAGAGACGGAGAGAGGAAGAGCGAGAGGAAGAACGAGCTGGGTTCCGCATAATTCTGTGCAAACGAAAAAAGTTGCGACTCGTCATATAGTAGCGCGTAACACGTCATCACTTTCTGCTGCGCAGGGATGCCATCGTCACGAGCACGATCAACTGCCTCACGAGTTTCCTCGCCGGTTTCGTCATCTTCTCCGTTCTCGGCCACATGGCGCTCGTGCAGAACAAAGACATCTCTCAGGTGGCAGACGAAGGTACCCCCTTTACGGAAGTGTCGTATATAACTCCACCTATCGGAGAAAGAAGCAAAAGGAAGAAATGTCCAATAAGATAACGCGCAAAATACGCGTGGTGAATACTAAAAGAAAAATATCCACCCTCGAAAAAGTATGAATCGTAAAAAAAGCATTTTCCTGGCATTACGTAAGTTTAAGCGTGCGCCGTTATATTACGATATATATGATATATATATA
>NW_014581329.1:4040-5132 GCF_000485595.1 Priapulus caudatus
AGATAGATAGATAGATAGAGAGAGAGATAAATAGATAGATAGATAGATAGATAGATAGATAGATAGATAGATATTTATTTATTTATTTATGTGTTTATTTATTTACTTCCCAGGCAGTGTGGTTCACGGCATTGGTACCATACGTCATTCTCTTTATCCTTCTAATTCGCGGGGCGACACTAGATGGCGCTAAACAAGGTGTCATCTACTACCTGTACCCACAATGGGAGCGACTCTACGACATGAAGGCGAGTGACCACGAAATCCTCTATCTATAAAATAATACGTGTAACGAACCAATCTAGTGGTACCGAGTGTCATAGGCACTCATATCTTCCAGTGAGATACACTAAGATATTAAACTAAGTCCATCCCTAACTAAGGTTCTCCACGGGCTCAGATCCGCGCTTGTCTAAGATGTGTTGAAGTTTTCTGGTGAGACATCACGCTCGCAATTTTCTTTTAATGTGACTGCTTCGCCATTTTGAAAATTCAAATATCGATAGAATCGTACTATGAGGATACTGTATAACATAACAAATATACAATGTTGTATAAAAAAAAAAAAAATTGCGTGTTGATAGTAGAGGAAGTAATGTTGCGCCAGTAACACGATGGCTCATCAACATTTACGGGTTGTTTTTCTGATGCAACACAGGTATGGATAGATGCGGCCACTCAGATCTTCTTCTCGCTGGGACCCGGGTTCGGTACACTTCTAGCTCTCTCCAGCTACAATAAGTTCCACAACAACTGCTACAGGTAAGAAAGTCGGTGTTGCGCACGCACACACGCAGGTACGCACGCACACACGCTGGTACGCACGCACACACGCAGGTACGCACGCACGGACGCAGGTACGCACGCGCGCACGCAGGTACGCACGCACACACAAATATATACACGTAGGAACACGCGCATAGAAAATATAGAAGATTAGCAAGACAGCGCGCGATAGGGAGAGACAGAGAGAAGGCGGTGAGAAAGAGCGACAAAGGTAGAGAGATAACGAGAGAGAGAGAGAGAGAGAGAGAGAGAGAGAGAGAGAGAGGCGACGACGGAAGACGAGAGAGAGAGAGAGAGAGAGAGAGA
>NW_014581329.1:5957-6829 GCF_000485595.1 Priapulus caudatus
TATATATATATATATACGTAGCATGATAATGTACGACTGTTATTATCTCAGGTCCAGGCTTGGTGTTCGTCGTGTATCCTCAAGCGATCGCCTCCATGCCTGGCTCGTCGTTCTGGGCCATCATCTTTTTCCTGATGTTGATAACTCTGGGACTCGACAGCACAGTAAGTATTAACAACAAACATCATCAGCAACGCGTGTAACGGTATAAGTATATAATAATATAATATAATAATATGAAGAGTGTATAATAGAGATTATAATATATATATATATAAATATATATATATATATATATATGCCATGTTATACACTCCTGATAATATGATAATATAGTGATAATATAATAATAATAAAAATAAAAATAATAAATAATAACCCCTATGAGTACAGCAACCGTATTATATCAAGAGCTAATAAATACTTGCTTATTAGCTCTTATTAGGTGTTTATTAGCTCTTGATTATATGTAGCGGAGGTGTCTCGTGGTATGTATTCCCCTATTACAAACNACGCTGTCGAGCTTGGCTGGGGGAGGGAGGAGGGAGGGGTTGGTGGGACGCTGTCGAGCTTGGCTGGGGGAGGGAGGAGGGAGGGGTTATTGGGAGGACTTCGAGGCACCATCTGCGTTCCTAGTGGCATCGCTCCCTCGCGCAAATTCATTATTACCGCAACGGCAGCAGCGTCGGTGGCAGCAGCAGCAGCAGCAGCAGCGTCAGCAGCAACAGCAGCAACAACAGCAGCAGCAGCAGCAGCAGCGGCGGCAGCAGCAACAGCAGCAGCATCGGCGGCAGCGTCTGGCCGTATGATATTACCGAGCGTGCTGCAGGCGAGAGATTTCCACCAGCAGTAGCAGCAGCAGCAGCAGCAGC
>NW_014581329.1:10192-11425 GCF_000485595.1 Priapulus caudatus
GCGTGCGTGCGTGCGTGCGAGCGTGCGTGCGTATGTGACAACAGAGGAGGGTGGTACATGGTACACGTACCATTCT
The DNA here is from genome assembly GCF_000485595.1 of Priapulus caudatus. Classification (NCBI taxonomy): domain Eukaryota; kingdom Metazoa; phylum Priapulida; class Priapulimorpha; order Priapulimorphida; family Priapulidae; genus Priapulus; species Priapulus caudatus. The sequence continues at coordinate 10,269 of NW_014581329.1, forward strand.
GCACCTTCTCCCAACCACCACACCACATAAACACTATCCTACCCACCTCTCCCACCCTCCTCCTAACCACCCCACCACACACAGATACTCTCCTACTCACCTCCCCCACGTTCCCCCACCTCCCCCAGCCTCTCACATCCTCCCTAACTAACCCGCGTTCCACCACCTCCCCCAGCCTCTTGCGCCTCCTCCTTACCAACCCGCACCCCCTGTCCTCCCCCAGCCTCTCACATCCTCCCTAACTAACCCGCGTTCCACCACCTCCCCCAGCCTCTTGCGCCTCCTCCTTACCAACCCGCACCCCCTGTCCAGAACACGCTTCTATATATACTACTACTACTACCATCGTCTGCCACTCCGACTAATGACATCAACCACTCAATGATATCATATCACCGCCTTCGAACTCCGTACAGGCAGATTCTCAGCTGGAGAGAGAGAGAGAAAGAAAGAAGGAGAGCGAGAGAGAGAAAGAGAGAGAAAGAGAGACGCTGGCGCGGGAACAAAGGACCTCTCTCATTCACTCGCCGTGTTTGCTCGCCAGCTAAAACACAAACTGCTCGAAATGAGAGAGAGGAGGCGAGAGCACCCCTCCCGTCCCTCCCCCTCCCCCTCCTCCCCGCGCTCATATAACTTAACAAAACAAATATCCCGGTGCCAATTACGAGGCCCCTATATAGGCAAGCGTACGTACAGCGTGCGTGACGGAGACCCCCTCCCCCCTTCTCTCCCTCCCCCCTCTCTCAGCTGTATATAGGCCGTCGTAGCCCCGTCAGCTAAGCCAATAAGCTCTGACGGGGACAATGGAGCACGCTGGCTGGGGGTATAGCAGAGAGCGAGAGAGAGAGAGCGAGATCTAGAGAGAGAGAGAGAGAGAGTGAGAGAGGGTAGGAGAGAGAGCGAGGGTATTGCACTCAGGCTATGTTATATGGTTGCCGCTGTCGTTGCTGTCTGCATGGTGGTGTTGGTAGGGTTGGCTGTGAGTGGCTGGCTGGCTGGCAAGTGTCGCCCGCGCTCACGGAGAGCGGGAAGTGGCGTGAGGAGAGAGCCTCAGGTGATGTTTGTACCGCTCTCGTTCTCTCTCTCTCTCGCTCGCTCGATCATTCTCTCTCTCTCTCTCTCTCTCTCTCTCTCTCTCTCTCTCTCTCTCTCTCTCT
>NW_014581329.1:14216-15320 GCF_000485595.1 Priapulus caudatus
GAGAGAGAAGAGAAGACGGAGAGAGAGAGAGAGATACATCACGGCGAGTTTTTACCGTGCCCGCACGGCCGGAAGTAAGCCGACTGCACGGATAGCTAGCTTCCTCCCGCCTGCCAGCCGACACAAAGCCTCCGCACTGCAGGGGGGAGGAGGTAGACACAATACTGCTGCTCTGTGGGGGGAGGGGTGGACACAATACCGCTGTACTGTAGGGGGAGGGGCCGGACACAATATCACAGCGGCGTGGGGGCGATAAAAAATAGCAGCCCAACCCAACACAACACAACACAATACAACAAGACCAAATACGACGTACTGCAACGTAACAAAGCACATCTACAGCGCAACGAAATCAAACGCAACGCAAACACGAAACAGAACAGAACAAATCGTAACGCAACACAGCATAACACAACACACCACAACGCAACACAGCACAACACAACACAACGCAACACACCACAACGCAACACAGCACAACACAACACAACGCAACACACCACAACGCAACACAGCACAACACAACACACCACAACGCAACACAGCACAACACAACAGAACGCAACACACCACAACGCAACACAGCACAACACAACACAACACAACGTAGCAGGACACATTCGCTACCTAATCCCGCCCCCCCCCCCACTATTCGACCCTCGAATCTAGCACAGCACAGCCACCGACACACGCGACTGCCTGTCTGTTATGTGTCGCGGTTACCGCCACCACCTGTGCGGACACACGTGGCTGTCACCACAGCTAACCACAGGTGAGGGCCGATGGTGGGACAGCACTCGTTAGTGAGCCTCGTCACAGATGCTAACATCGATCCATTTCTCTCCACATCGCTGCCTAATGCTTGCTTGCTCACTAATGCTTGCTTGCTTGCTTGCTTGATAGCGTGGCGGAAAGCGACAAAGGTGCGGGTTGTTTCTAATGGACGCGTCCGTGGCGATGACACCTCAGCGTCTGGTGTTCACGTAAGCTCAGATTATCGCGCACGCACGCGCCCACGCGTACGTACGCACGCGCACGCACACATACACGCTCACATACACACATACACACACACACACACGAACGCGCGCGCACACACACGCA
>NW_014581329.1:15833-21203 GCF_000485595.1 Priapulus caudatus
AGCGAGAGAGCGGGACGGGGGAGGGGGAAGGGAAGCTGGAATCACGCAGCGTATATTTCGAAGATAATAAAATCCAGAAGACGATAAAATAAAACCCCGAGGAAGGTACGACGAACCGCCCCCCCCCTCCTCCCCTACCGCCCGCCCGCCACAACACGCCGCCGCATCAAAGCATCAAAGCGTTTTATTTGTTTGTTTACCGCACAGCGCTGAAGCCAGCCAGCCGGCGGGCGGGCGGGCGGGCGGAGGTAAAAAAAACACTACACGGTACGCGCATCACCCGACACGAGATTATGGGATTCTTAGAGGTTGGTTGGTGAAGCCAGGGCACGATGACAGACATAGACCGCATGCTGCTGCTGCTGCTGCTGCTGTGGTGGCGGCGGCGGCGGCGGTGGTGGTGGTGCTGATGATGATGATGATGATGCTACTGCTGCCGCTGCCGCTGCTGCTGCTACTGCTACTGCTGCGTGTGTCTCACCCGTCCGCATCCTCCCCGACACGGGATGGCTTCATCTCTCGCGTCTGACCTGACAGACTGTAAGCACGCCGCTCACTACGATGTCGGCATTCATTAAAAGTAGCTTAATCAAATAGCACGACTCCCGGAAATTACCACGTTGGGCTAGACCGCAGAAATTGTGCTAGACCGCAGGGTTGGTAAAGGGTTGCTGCTGTGTGTGGTTGCGGTATCTGTGCCAGGAGTCAGGGCGGATTACGCTGGTGACCCGCACAAGCAGGCGATCAATAGCGGGAGAGAGGGGCAAGGCTTCTCTTCCTCTTCCTTTCATCTCTCACATCCTTTCTCCCTTCTTCTCGCGCGCGCTCTCTCTCCTCTCTCTCTCTCTCTCGCGCGCACGCGCTCTCTCTCTTTCTCTCGNCAAAGGGAAGAGGATCATCCATCCATTCCATCCATCCATTCCATCGCATCCATCATGCCAATCCATCCATTGCCTCCAATCCATCCATCCAACATACCATAAAAACACATCCCAGTACCATCCACTTCATAGACCAATCCATCCATACCATCCATGAACATTCCACACCATCCATGCCCATCCATCCATCCCACTCCACTCTGTCATGTCGCTCTCGTCTCTCTCATCCTCCCTCATCTCTCTCGTCTCCTCACGCCTCTTTCTCGGCCTCCTCCTCTCTCTCTTCTCTCTCCTCATCCTCTCTCTCCTTCTTCCATCTCATCTCTTCGCTCAATCTCTCTCTATCAATCTATCTCTCTCTCCGCCGAGCACCGCCCGCTCGTCTGTTTTATACCATCACCCACCACTCTTCTTCGTCTAGTATCTTCTCTTCTCGCCATCCGCAGAAAGATGTCTGCTCAGGGCTGACATCATAGAGACGCACAAGACAAGGCAGGTCGACGTAAGGATGTCGCACGAACACGAACATATCTTTGGACGACCGCGTGCAACGACCGACCGGCGGCAAGGGGACGAGGGAACCGACCCCACCACTTCGCTATGAACGGAGGCGGCCGGAGCACCCTCTTCCCCCCTCTCCTCTCCCTCCCCCTCCCCCCAATCAGCGGATCACTCGCTGCTCGCATCGAAAAAAAATGAGTCATGCTACTGATGAATCGTTGTATTGATTCCCAGCTGGGTGGGGGGCAGGCAACGAGGTAGGGAGGGGGAATGCGAGCACTGCGCGGAGGGTAAGGCGGGTGCGGTGTACGGGGAGGAGTGCGGGTAAGGGTAGGGCGGGTGCGGTGTAGAGAAGGGGTTGCGGGGTAGGTAGGCCGGTGCGGTGTAGGGAGGGGGTGCGGGGTAAGGGTAGGTAAAAGCGGTGCGGTGGTAGGGAGGGGTGGCGGTAGTAGGGTACGGGCGGGTAGCGGTGTAGGAGGGGTGCGGGGTAGGGTAAGGGGCGGGTGCGGTGTAGGGAGGGGGTAGCGGTGTAGGGTTTAGGGCGGGTGTGTGTAGGGAAGGGGGGTGCGGGGTAAAATGGGGGCGTGGGTTAGGAAGGTGTGCGGGGTAGGGAGGGGGGTGCGGAGTAGAAGAGGGGTATGCCGGGTAAGGGCAGGGGGTGGGCGTCGAGAACACGGGGCCAGGTGGTCGCCGGGAGTCGTGTGGGAAGACGAATGCAGGCCAAGCCAATAGCTGCGTCATTACGCTCCAATGTGTCTATGCCACTGCGCCTATGTGTGCCCGCCATCACTGACTGAATGACTGATGGTGGGTCGTCATGCAGCCGAGCGCTTGTCCGTGACGGTGTTTTGATGACGGGCGCGCGCGTGCGGCGGCGAAAATGGTGATAGAACGAACACGCAGCTAGCGCGGTTCGATGTTGCGTCTGGCGGGAAATGGGTTGAAAGAGTGAGCGTGAGAGAGAGAGAGGGCGAGAGAGAGAAGAGGGAGAAAAAGATAGGGGGAAAAGAGGGGAGAGAAAATGGAGAAATAGAGAGGGAGAGAAAGCGCAAGCGAGAGTGAGCGAGAGAAAGGGAGAGGGAGGGTGAGAGTGAGAGAGAGAGAGAGAGAAGAGAGAGAGAAGAACGAGGGCGCGAGGACCGAGGAGAGAGAGAGAACGAGGGCGCGAGAGAGGGGGGAGGCAGGGTTGTCGGATACAACATACAACAACAACAACAACAACAACAACAACAACAACGTATCTAATCTATTCACTCTAAGAATGCTAATGCTTTTAATATCTATTGCTGATATCCGCGGCTTCGTTGTGGGAGTACGTAAGTAAGGAAAGGGAAGAGAGAGAGAGAGAGAGCAAGAGAGAAGTAGAGAAAGAGACAGACACAGAGAGAGAGAGAGAGAGAGAGAGAGAGAGAGAGAGAGAACAAACCTCGAGTACGTGCACCTCCTGTTCCTCCCTATCCAGCTTCTTCTCCGTCGTACTGATCAGACCTGAAGCAAATAACAATGCGACAATGAATAACAATAAACGACAATGACTGACAATACCTGACAATACGACAATGACTGACAATGACTGAAAATATGACAATGAGTGTAGGAGAGCGCAGGCTACAATGACTAACAATGACTGACAATGCCTGACAATGACTGACAATGACTAACAATGCCTGACAATGACCAACAATGACTGACAATAACTAACAATGAATAACAACGACTAACAATGACTGCCGATGACAGGTTCGAATTTCACCACGACACTGCTGACGGCAAGTGCTTTGGTTTGTCGTCGTTTTAACTGTCGTTGTTGCCTTCCTTACTCGCCGTGGTTGCCCTCCTTGTTTGCCTGGGGCCACCCTGAGCATTAGTGGACATTCACGGCAATAAGCTACCGTGGCCACCCTAACTTGATCTGCCTCCGTGCCCTCCCCATGAATCCCACGTTTGCGTATAAATTTATCCTTCTTTGTCCCCACATAAAAAAAGTACCGTTAAAAAGTAAATTGGGATTGCCAACGCTTTTCTGCAGGAAATGTTTATCCTGGTGCTCTCCGAACCTGCAGCGGCGCCTTAACATTTCTAATTAAACAAGAAAGCAACACTTAAAACACACTTAATACGCTTACATATTACCTAATCTAACTTAAAAGACTTGAAAAATACGCGTTCCGTGCTAGATTACATGGTACACAAGACCCGCAAATTAAAACATTTGGTTTTTAGCAAAAACGTGACCGCTTAAAAATCACAAATACATCGCAGAACTCTTGCTCGGTACCGAGTTCCAAACGACCGAATTTTTTTGAGAAAAAAAAACTTCCACCTCGGGCCATCCGCCTTTCTGTCTCCGATTAAGCATAACACGGCAGATGCGTACACATATCGCGCATGATGTTTTAGTATCTCTAGAAAGAAATTACGCACGGAGCGAGTACGGAGATACGGCCATTTCCACCTCCGCGAAACATAAACAGTCAACTGCGGTCGTCGTTTGACGGCTTCCATTTTACGGTTTTATAACCGACATAAAAAAGTTTCAAGCACCTAATCGGGGCGGGCGCGGCCCGGGCGGGAAGAGAGGGGGGGGGAGTTCTCACGTCGGGGTAAAAAACCGGCTTTTTCCGGAACGCGTGTTCCTCTCTCTCTCTCTCTCAGCTCGGCTCGCTCTCCCATCTCAGCCTCCTCTCACGCTCTCCGCTCTCTCTCGATCTCTCTCTCTCGGTCTTCTCTCTCTCTCTCTCTCTCTCTCTGTCCTCTCTCTCTCTCTCTCCTCTCTCAGCTCTCGTCCCATCGCTCATCGGTTCTCGTCGATCTCTCTCTCGATTCGTTCATCTCTCCTCTCTCCTCTCTCCCGGCATTCTCTCGCTCNCTCTCTCTCTCTCTCTCTCTCTCTCTCTCCTTCCCTTCCCCCAGCTCGATCATGTAGCTGCTGAGACAATAACGCCACGAATGTTTACAAAGACCAGGCCCGCTAGGAGAACACCCACGAGTTGTCCTGAGAGCATAGCAACCCCCACGAGGGGATCCTGAGGGTGGGGCAACACCCACGAGGGGTTCCTGAGGGTGGGGCAACACCCACGAGGGGTTCCTGAAGGTGGGGCAACACCCACGAGGGGTTCCTGAGGGTGGGGCAACCTCCACGAGGGGGTCCTGAGGCTGGGGCAGCACCCACGAGTTGTCCTGAGGGTATAGCAACCCCCACGAAGGGGTCCTGAGGGTGGGGTAACACCCACGAGGGGTCATAAAGGTAGGGCAGCACCCATGAGGGAGTCATGAAGGTGGGGCAACCCCCACGAGGGGGTCCTGAAGGTGGGGCAACATCCGCGAAGGGGTTCTGAAGGTGGGGCAACCCCCACGAGGGGGTCCTGAGGCTGAGGCAGCACCCACGAGGGGGTCTTGAGGGTGGGGCAGCATCCCACGAGGGGGTTCCTGAAGGTGGGGCAACCCCCATTAGGGGTTCCTGAAGGTGGGGTAACACCCATGAGGTGGGCCTGAGGGTGAGGCAACATCCACGATAGGGTTCTAGAGGCCCACCCTCTCGGTGCTTATTCCCTGCAAGACATCCCATCAATACATGACATCAGGAGTTAATAAAGACAAAGTTTTTTTGTCTTTATTAGCTCCTGATGATATCCATACACGACATCAACACATGACGTAAATATACGACACAATGACACAACGACACATGACACATTACACACATGACATTAATTCACGGCATAAATGCAATGCAATGCAATGCAATGTAATGTAATGTAATGTAATGCAATGCAACGTAACGTAACGTAACGTAACGAAATGCAATGTAACGTAACGTAACGTAACGCAATGCAATCCAATTCAATGCAGTGTCATGTAATATAATGTAACGTAACCTAACCTAACGTAACGTAGTGTAGTAACGTAATGTAGTGTAGTGTAGTGTAGTGTAGTGTAGTGTAGTGTAGTGTAGTGTAGTGTAGTGTAGTGTAGTGTAGTGTAGTGT
>NW_014581330.1:0-914 GCF_000485595.1 Priapulus caudatus
GAGAGAGAGAGAGAGAGAGAGAGAGAGAGAGAGAGAGAGAGAGAGAGAGAGAGAGAGAGAGAGAGAAGTTTGGAGATATGGAGAGGGGTGTGAGATAGGGGAGAGAAGGAGAAGAGTGGAGAAAGATAGAAAGAGCGATGAGAAGAGATGATAATATAATAGAAGAGAAGAGATGAAAGAGAAAAGAAGAGAAGAGAAGAAAGGTAGCTTGACGAGAGGGGAGGAGATGTGAGAGGAGGAGAGAAGCGACGAGACGAGAAAAGAAGAAAAGAGAAGATATGAGAGAGAAGAGAAGAGAAAGAGAAGAGAAGAGAAGAGAAGAGGAGAGAAGAAATCACAAAGTAAGTTGAAGCAAAGCGAGGAGAGGAGAAGAGTAGAGAAAAGAAAAGCGAGGGGAACGGAGACAGGAGCGTTGAACATACAAACATATGCCACTACAAACAAATGTCGATTTTAGCGGATCAAAGAAGAAAATGGAACTCAAACATGCAAATGCACGTAACCATTTACTACTAAAAGCGCACATTATCTGATGCACAGATGTGAAAACAATAAAATGCATTTATAGATTTTATTGATGCAGTGCCTGTTGATCATCACTTTACTGATATTGTCAGGGACATTCAGTGAAATAGAAATAAGTAATATATAGAAAGAGACAGACGGAAAGAGAGGATGAGAAAGAAAAGGAGAGGAGCGGGGAGACAAGAAAGGAAGGGGGGGAAGGAGATAGAGAAGGGGGAGAGAGAGGCAGAAAGAGATGGGAAGGGAGAGAGAGGCAGAAAGAGATGGGAAGGGAGAGAGATAGGGGTGAGATCGAGTGATACAGAGCGAGAGAGAGAGAGAGAGAGAAAGAGAGACAGAGACACACAGAGAGAGAGAGAGAGAGAGAGAGAGAGAGAGAGAGAGAGAGA
>NW_014581330.1:2422-4139 GCF_000485595.1 Priapulus caudatus
TCTAATAACCTCTGCTGCTGGATTGCACAGCGAGGCGGTTGACGGAGGTGTTAACGAATAAATAATTGTATAAAAAACAGGTTGATAAACAAAAAAAGAATGTATAAATAAATTAGATGGCCGGACGTATGCGAAGACGGGGGGGGGGTCGTGTAATAACATCTGCTGCTGGATTGCACAGCGAGGCGGTTGACGGAAATGTTAACGAATAAATAATAAAATAAAAACAGGTTGATAAACAAAAAAAGAATGTATAAATAAATTAGATGGCCGGACGTATGCGAAGACGGGGGGGGGGTCGTGTAATAACATCTGCTGCTGGATTTTCACAGCGAGGCGGTTGACGGAAATGTTAACGAATAAATAATAAAATAAAAACAGGTTGATAAGCAAAGAAAAGAAGAATGTATAAATAAATTGGATGGCCGGACGTGTGCGAAGACGGGGGGGGGGGTCGTCTAATAACCTTTGCTGCTGGATTGCACAGCGAGGCGGTTGACGGAGGTGTTAATGAATAAATAATGGAATAAATAAATAATAAATAAATTTATGAATGAATCTATAAATAAATTTATAAAATAATGCGAGCGGTAACTAAGACAAATGTCATTTGTACAAAGCAGTCATTAATTTGTACGACGAATTAGTATGTATGACGAGGACTAAAATTTGAGCACAGAGGAAGACAATAGAGCTAAACCACACGCACACGCACGCATACAGCGAGACAAAGATGGTAGGTCGGACAGACACAAGCATGGATAGACACGCGCACGCACACACACGCACGCACACACACGCACGCGCACACACACGTACACACGCACGCACACGCGCACACGCACACATACATACACACACACACACACAAACAAACACACGCGCACGCGCGCACACGCATGCACACATACACACATACACATGCACGCACATGGACACACGCGCGCACACACACACACACACACGCATGCATGCACACACGCGCACGCGCGCACATACACACATACGTGCGCAAACGCATACACACGCGCACGCGCGCACATACACATGCACGCACTCACACGCGCATCCACGTATGCATGCACGTACGCACGCAGTATCTGCCATTATTTAATGCCAATTATTGCTAAACCCCCCAAACACTCAATGTTTCTGTGCTTTATGCTTTATGCTAGGCCTCATATGGACCCATTACACACATATTATATTATATTATATTGTATTATATTATATTTGTAACAATTGCACTGACCACATACATTATCATGAGGTAATGTTTTAGTTGAGGTGGATTCAATCATAATATTGCTAATGTTGAATTTGATGTTTCGATATTTCTTGCATGCCTCACTGCACACCGTTTACTATCGAGTTTTCTTCTGTTATCTCACGCCACTGGTCTACCTATACTCTATGTTCACGTTTCACATTTCCTGATTCATCACTAACCAGCACCATCTCAAAATTAAAGACAATTAGGTAGATGTTCGACGATGCTAACCTAAACCACATCGTGGTTTTTCTCATTGCGAATATTTTTGTTGCCCAGGTAGAATCTCCCAGTCACCGCGGTTACCGTCTCATCCGATCAGGAAAATACATCGATAACCAATTAACCATGACGTACAAACTACAGATGGAGCGATACAGCAAAGGCATGAGAAAGGTAGCGTATTAGCAGGCCCGTAGCCAGCTTTCTATTGGGGGGGGGGGGGGT
>NW_014581330.1:4164-9665 GCF_000485595.1 Priapulus caudatus
CATGTCATGTTTTTGTTCCACTGTTTTGTTATCCATTGTTTGTGAGTGCACGCCGCTGTAGCCTATATATGCCTAAAGGAATACACTTATACAGCGTATTCTTGCAGACTCTGTCTTCTGCAGTACATATGCACTATAGTGGTGATGAGGATCCGATATGTCATTAGACTACCGATATCTGCACCTGATCACACAAAATATCTCGGGTAAATGATATTTTTTTAATTAACGTGCAATGATTGATTGTGCACAAACTAGCTCTACCCCCGGTGTAGCCAATTTATGAAGGCTACAGCGTGTACTTACATCTCACCGAACTTACTGCAAGATCTGTGCTACAGCAAGGTCATAGTTAGGACGAGTCCGTCACTGAAGTAAATCAACAGTTTCCAGCAATCGACATTCTCGACTAAAGCTGAGCAGAAATCGGTGAACAGCCTTTTCATATAAACAATACTATGTGTTGTAACAGCATGTACACACATTGTAATAACACGAATTTACCAGGCCGTAGCCAGGGGGGGCGTTTGGGGGTTCGAACGAAACCCCCCCCCCCCGAGCCCTCCCCCCAAGAAAACAAAAATTATTGTTGAAAAATTTGCTAAGAATTTACACCTCAGGTCTGCATCCATTATAGTGTAATAATTGCAAAATCTTCCATCGTTGCGGATGGGTGTAACATGGAACCCCCCTCTCCAGACCCTCCCCCCGCTTCCGGCGCTGGCTCCCTCGCCTGGTTCGCTTCGCGTCCCGAGCAGGGGCCGTGTACAGGGGGGGGGCTCCGGAGTCCGGACCCCCCCTTCGCTCGCGCAGCAAAACGCTCTGTAGGGGGTGTAAATTTAAAAATTCTAGGGGAGGGCCCCAGACCCCCCCTTTCGCTGTGTCGCAACTACTGGGTGTTACTACGGTTAGCCCCCCTGGTACACAATCATCTGTTACAGCCCTGCCGAGCAAATTGCCGAACATGGAAAACACGATAATGTAACTCTAATCATTACTAGCGAAACAATTGGCTTTCTTCAGCACGTCGCATTTTAAGGATCCGACTTAAAACTACGTCTTGCACATTTGTTTGAAACGCCATTTAAATACGAACAGTTCAACATGGAAATGGATTTTTGTCAAAGTTAATTGTCATAGTTATAGTCTACATAAAATTTACTCTGCGGCCATCTGCATGTGATTAACATAATTTTGTTGTTTATTTTACAAATGGTTTGTTGTCATAACTACCAGGCTACGATATCGAGAACACCTTTTGGAACCACAATTGAGGACGTCCATAAACTAGTAGACATTCACAAGTTTTATCTCTTACGATTGACAAAGGGTTTTCAAGGTTTTAATTCATCTGTATCCATCTGCATGTGATTAACATAATTTTGTTGTTTATTTTACAAATGGTTTGTTGTCATAACTACCAGGCTACGATATCGAGAACACCTTTTGGAACCACAATTGAGGACGTCCATAAACTAGTAGACATTCACAAGTTTTATCTCTTACGATTGACAAAGGGTTTTCAAGGTTTTAATTCATCAACGTAATTTTATGAGGAATTTAAAGAAAAGGTTATCATTTTAAATAGCTTAAGTAGCTATATAACTAGCTGGCTAACTCGTTAACCTGTCACTGTTTTAAAACCCCAAGCTGTTTTCCTGAGTATAATCTGTTTCATTCCATTGTTCAGTTTCCTCTGCACATATAATGATCTCTAGTTTTTCAATGTCTCAGTGTGATTGAAATTATACTGCAGTTAGTGCACACCTTGCTGAGCATCAGCTCTCAACCTTGGAACACCCCCGAACGCTCTGACAAGCCATAGAAACTGCGGTAACACCCAGGCGAGGCGCGCACAGAAAACATCACAATGGCGGCGAGCGGGTAGTAGATGACAGTGCCTCCATCAATCACATAGCCGGATATTTGGAAACATTGGCAATATAACAAGCTGAAATTCGGGCAGGTCCCGTGCAAATATACCGTCTCGAAACCAAAGCCACCGACCATGTTGGGGTCGCCTGGGGTCAGCGTGAGTTGACTGCGCAACAGGATGGGCTCGGTGAAATTTTTCGAAAACTGGCAGGACCTCCCCGCACCCGCAGATGGGAAAGCTCGTCGCTGTTATCCTGCCGATGGCCCTTCCCGTTCTGTTTGATGGGACTGCATCGGTGAAAACATCGTCCTACCCATTGTTCACAGTATATTCGGTGTGTGTATTTGATAACGGGGGAGGGGCCCTTCCCTATATATAGTGTAGCATCGGTGTGTACGAAAGAAGCTGCCAACGGCCCTCTGACCCAACCCAGACACATACACGCGCGCACGCACAAACAGACACGCACACGCACACACACACACACACACACACACACACACACTCACACACAAGCGCACGCGCACGCACACGCACACGCACACACACACACACACACACACACACACACACACACCCAGCTCACACCACCATCACACCACTCACACAACATCCCGTGCGAAAGCGCACCGCGCCACGCACACCACTACCGGCACCACGCACACGCACATCGCACACACACAGCACACACACACACACACACGCCACACGACACACACACAGACGGCTCGCACACCACACCACACATCACACACAGAACGCACACACCACACACAACGCCCACACACACACACACAGTATATATATATAGTATCATATTATATATATATATATAGATATATATAGTATATATATATATATTAATGTAGATTACTCAGAATGTCTGAAGCGAATCGCGGCAACAGATGTACCGTCGACAGTGAACTCTCGTGACGTTATTTGATAGGATGTATACGCCGTGGGATGCCTGCGAGATTAGCTCGAGGCGCCCGCGTAATTACAACCATATACTCCGCCTCCACGACAGTGTTGTGTGCAAAACCACAGCTACACACCAATGTATGACGTTCCTCTCCCTCTTCAGTATTACCAGGCTATTTAACTCGTAAGAACACCCAGTTACCGCCTCATACCCGATTATTGCCGTGCAATATGCGCATGTCATAAATTAATATGGACTACCCCAATGGATACCAACCAGATGCCGAGAAAAGGTGTGATGTTGGATTCCTTCAAAGTATCGCCAAGGCCATCCCTTCCGAGTCAATCTCTGCTCGGCGCCCCTTCCCTTTTTTTAACACCCACGAGCCCAGCTTCGTTTCGTGCCCGGTGGTGGTGACATCCCTGCATGCGAACCTTCGTGTGACCGACGCCTCCCCCTGTCGCCCACCCACCAACGCCACCCCGCGGAGTGATACCTCAGGCTCCGTATATATCCAGCCAAGTGAGGCTGCGCTCCATTAGGGTAGTGCATGGCCGTGTTTACGCCCGCCTATACCTGACCTGTAGCCCGGTTTGATCGCTAAATGGAGTCGCTAGGCAAAGACCAAACAGGGGGCCATTAGCCGGCTTTGTGGGGGGTCTGTTTTTGCCAAACCCCGCAATTTCGGACGGAGTTCTTGATGGCGGTGGTACGTAGTCGCGGGAGAAGGCGCCAGCTAGGGTTCATGACTCGAACTGATTTTCTCACGCCTGAGAGAGTTTAAGTACGAATGTTTGGTACGCGATGTTCATTGTGGGCAGTGTACGTTATCCGACTAGGTCATTTTATAAAGAAGCACCAAGAAGCTTATAGAGATGCTGCTTGCTGTTTCTTCGTTAATTACGCTCGTGCTTGCATGTATATATATAAAACCTTTTTTTAAGGAGACGCGTGGAGAATGTTTTGATAAACTATAGAACGTAAGAGCCGAACTGTTGCGTGTTGTGTGCGTGCGTGTATCGTGCGTGCGTGCGTGCGTCGCGTGCGTGCTCCGAAAGTTTATGACTATTACTCGCTAAATACAACCGGTGTGTATTGTGCTCTAGATTTCAATCGGCGTAAATTGTATTTCAATGCGCCAGAATTTACGCACCATAGAAATTCCCTAGTGTGATAGACCAAATTTGAATGCAAGTCCCGCGCAATATGTAAAATAATGAAAGAATAACACGACATCCTTGATTCGACACACGCTTGATGGCGATGAGTTGTAAACGACGATATTTGAGTGAATAGATTCAATAAATTCATTATTTTTTAATATTTCATATCCATGCGTAAGACGCCCACACGCACGCACTGCACGGGTGTACGTCTCACAAACTCACATATTATACAATGGTTATTTAATAGTATATATATCTATATATATATTATCACGTAATTTTAGCCGGTCAACCTATGTAAGTGACTAGTACTCATAGTGGTTACTATAGTTTGAGTAGTCCTTAAGACTGTAGAGGAATAATTTGTGGGGTTACTTTGTATTTATTAAGGAAAACAACGGAACGCCAACATTTCGCCAGTTTATTACCTTTTTGACAAATATATCATATAAAAAACTATGCACAGATTCTTCAACGTCGCATAAGTTGGTAAGCGCACATCACTGACTCCATGCGAAAGCTTGAATTTGCATTAAAATGCTGTTCTAATGGCATTAGTGGGTCTACTCTACATCCTTTCACACATGCTTGGATTTATTTTCTAGGCCAATGCAGTTTAAAATATTCGCCGTATATTCTCTCTTCTCGAATATTACGTTCGTGGCATAGCTTTCTGGCGTCATACTTCTCTGATATTCAAATGAAACAGTACTACCTTTTTCTGGCACAAACTCCTGTCTCTCTATAATTATATAAGCCTGTATTAGTTAACGTGTTGTATGTGAACGTAAGTTGTTATCAGCGTTCTTGATGGCAGAATCTTAGTGGACCATCGTTCTCTGAACCAAAACTATTTCATCACAAAAGTGCTGTTAGCATTTGAGCCACAGATGGTGTACACTAGGTTTTTACCGAGCCGTAATACTCGTTTTATATAAATAGAAAGTAATTATACTTCCGAATTGTGCCTATTAAAAGATTATCATGGGGGGCTGAGACTCGGGAGGCTCTTGCCTGACTCGCAGGGCAGTGGCCCATCTGTTACTTCTTCGATGTGTAAAATCTTACGTCCAATGTCCATGTGACAGTGCCTTAAAGCATGCGCTAATTCAATTGCGGACGTTATAAGGCAATTGCCCGCGGTTGGGATTGCAATGCAGAAGAAGGGTACAGCTCTCTAATGCCGGTTTGAAAACGTCTGTTTGCCCGCAGGAAAGAGCTTGAAATTGTATTATCCTTGAGGCCTTACTTATTTCCCCATTAGAGAATCGGTCTCCATTTCTCGATCCGGGCGTGAGAAGTTGGCTCGGCCGACGTACGATAATCAGAAGTCAAACCAAGTCAGCCAGCGGCCGTGATCTGTACGCTGGCCGTGCCGTAATAAGACATTCGCGTATCATAGTATCTCTCTTTTCTCTCTCGTCCCTCTCTCGCTCCCTCTCTCTCTCCCTCTCTCGTCTCTGCTCACTCCTTCGTCTCTCTCTCTCGCGTCCGGTCATCCCTCTCACTCTGTCTCTCTCCGTTCTCTTCTCTCTCC
>NW_014581330.1:9690-10282 GCF_000485595.1 Priapulus caudatus
CAGAGAGAGAGGGAGAGAGAGAGAGAGATATATAGATGTGGGTATGTACGTGTGTGTGTGTGTGTGTGTGCGTGCGTGCGTGCGTGCGTGCGTGCGTGCGTGTGTGTGTGTGCGCGTGTATGTATGCGTGCGTGCGTGCGTACGTGCCTGGGTATGTACGTACATGTGCGCGCATAGATATGTGCGTGCATGTGTTTTCGTCCGTGCGTGACTTTACGTGCGTGTGTGATCATCTCATTCGCAACCACTAAGAGGAGTGGTCTGCTGTAGTCATGAGTAATGTTGGAAAACGCGCCATCATATCAGCGTCGAAACATTTCGTCATATATATATATTGGTCGCGCCCGCGTGGATTGCTATCGGTCTGTGTGTGTGCAATACATTGATAAAATTGACAGATACGTGGCACGTAATCCGGCGAGGAAATGGTCCTCTTTATGGACGTGGCAGCGAAATAAAACGCGTGTGTTATATGGTTCTGGGTGTGTGTGTGTGTGTGTGTGTGTGTGTGTGTGTGTGTGTGTGTGTGTGTGTGTGTGTGTGTGTGTGTGTGTGTGTGTGTGTGTGTGTGTGTGTGTGTGTGTGTGTGTGT
>NW_014581330.1:10307-11422 GCF_000485595.1 Priapulus caudatus
TATATATATATATATATATATATATATATATATATATGCGACAGCAGAGACATTACGAGCGTACAGATAAAAACCTAGCATGAAAGACGAGAAAGAGAGAGAGAGAGAGAGCGGAGATATTGTAAACGTACCTGCGCGAATCATTCCCGGGAGGCATGATCGTGCTACCGTTCGTCGCTTACTGTCAGCTAGACGGCACAGCAGCAGCCGTCGCGCGCGGTGACGTGTCCTCGGCCAATTCCGCACCGTCATCACCCTTTCCACTTCTGCCTGAAATCTGACCATTTTCGGGCAGAAACGGGAGCGTCTTCCTCCGGCGTCTACACTTGACAGCGTGATAACACCGAATGCAAACGTTGGAAGCTCAATCATGCAGGACCCCGAGATATTAGATTTTTATTTGGATACTGAGCTGTGTTGACTTTGGACGCATTGACAGAATAAAATAAGCCAGAACGGCGTGATGTTTACCCCTCTTCTTCAACTATTGATTGAACAATAAAAACAGCCGCCAAAACTTTGTCCTGCCCCACAGTGGTGGGTTTATCAACAAACGACTCGTGTTTTCAGCCGATCACGATCGCCAAACACGGGAAGAATAGTTTCTTCGAGTAAATAGAGAAGCATAAGCCGACGATGTGTATTTATGCACAGTCCGCGGCGGACATAATGAGGTTAAAATGTACTTCGAACTAGCAATGGAAATGACGTCGTTTTCGAGATGCGACTCTCAGCTGCACGTCCTGTTTTGTTTGTATTTGCAATGAGCTGGAGATACGCTGCACACACACGCATATCTTGTGTAAAACGACAGCTTCGTGTTAAAATTATCGTTGCCCTTGCAACGTGCGTTTCATTAATTTTATTTTTAGTAATTACTAGCTGCCAGCAGAAAACATGAAGCTAGGAAAAGTGGAAAATAGCGTGCGCGGACGCCTTTATCACAACCCTAGAAATTTTTATGCGGGTAGAAATTGCGTTGAAATATATAGAAATTTATATTTTTGCAGTTACTACTACTACTACTACTACTACTACTACTACTACTACTACTACTACTACTACTACTACTACTACTACTACTACTACTACTACTACTACTACTACTACTACTA
>NW_014581331.1:0-9416 GCF_000485595.1 Priapulus caudatus
CGCGAGAGAGACGAGTTAGAAGAGAGGGAGAGAGGAGAGAGAGTTGCGGTGATAAATGGATAGATCGTGGTTGGTTGGTTTGGTCGTATGGATGGAATTGGATTGGATGGATGGATGGATTGGATTGGATGGATGGATGGATGGATGGATTGGATGAATAGATGGATGGATGGATGGATGGATGGATGGATGGATGGATGGAATGGATGGATGGATGGATGGTGGATCGGATGGATGGATTGGATGGACTGGATGGATGGATTGGACTGATGGATGGATGAATGGATGGATGGAATGGATGGGATGGATGGATGGATGGATGGAATGGTGGATGGATTGATGGAATGGATGGATGGATGGGATGGATGTGATGGATGGATGGATGGATGGATGGATGGATGGATGGTTGGATGGTTGGATGATGGATGGATGGATGGATGATGGATGGATGGATGGATGGATGGAATGGATGGATGGAATGGATGGATGATGGATTGGATGGATGGATGGATGGATGGATGGATGGATGGTTGGTTGGTTTAATTGGATGGATGGATGGATGGATGGATAGATGAATGGTTGAATAGATAAATGGAGGGAAGGGGGAGGAGGTAAGGAGGGAAAGTGAGAGCAGGGGGAGGGAGGAGGGAAGAGGGAAGCGAGAATAGGACAGTGAACGAGAGGGAAGGCAGAAGGAAAGGAGAGGGAGAAAAGAAGAGTGAATGAAATGAATGGATGGATTGGATAGATCAGTGAAGGAAAGCAAAGAAAGAAATATCCGAGAGAGAAGGAGAGGAGAGGGAGAAGGAGAGGGAGAATGAGCGATACGGGGTGAGAGAGGGGTGATGGAGAGGAGAGCGGGCAGATTAGCTGCAGGAATTATGTAATGCAGGCTTTGCCGGCTGATTTTTCACTCTGGCGTGATTGTTCGACCTGCCGAGTGCGCGCAGAAATCTATCCAGCGCATTTAGTCCCGCTCACTAAGAACCTAGGCAAAGCGTGACGCCGCTGTCGGCTAGGGGGAACTGAGGCTCTTCCTATTGCTAGGGGAGGCTGAGGCTTTGCTTATTGCTAGGGGAAGCCTGGAGGCTGCTTCCTGTTGTCTAACAGGGGGAGGCTGGTGGGTCTTCCTGTTGCAGGGGAATGGTGGAAGGCTGTTTCCTTGTTTTGCTAGGGGAGGATGGCGGGTCTTCCTGTTGCTAGGAACAGTGGAGGCTGTTCTTGTTGCTAGGGAGGGCTGGAGCTCTTTTCTTCGTTGCTTAGGGAAGCTGGAGGCGTTTCCTTGTCGCTAGGGGGAGGCTGAAGCTCTTCTTTCCGTAGGGGGAGGGTGGAGGTTTTTCATTGCTCTAGGGGAGGCTTGGCGCATGCTCGTTGTTGCTAGGGGGGAAGGTGGTAGATGTTTTCGGCTGCTAGGAGAGATGAGATTTTTCCGTGTTTCTAGGGAGATGGGACATGTTCTTGTCTCTGATTAGTAGAAAAAACTGTTTCTTTCACTGGGGAAGAAAAATGAATGAAATGTTTTCCTGCCGTTGGATTGGGAAAGCGATTATATACACGTTCGTATTCGCCCAGTGTAACAGAAAAGATGTTCTGTGTTTGAGGAAATCGCGCGGGCTGTTTGTCTGCGGCTAGACGGAGCTAATAGACCTTCATTTGTTTCGTTGCCCAAGGAGACGAGTGTAATTCGTCTTCGGCTGGCCTGATAATGTTTTATTTAAGAAGATGGCACATTCATACTATCAGTAGGTCGATGTCACACCTTGTCGGCATTTGTGTTAGGCTCTCGTGTGGCACAGGGCACTTGAGCGTTTCAAATAAAAATATAATGCTAAATAAATACGAATCTATTTTACTACCAAAGTCTTCATGTTTCTCCTACTCCTCTTTCACCTATTATCGGCCGACAATTTCCTGCAAATGCGCCCAACTGCTCATCTGCACAAACGCTGGGCTGCCGCTGCACAGCTGACACATAAATATATAGTTTTGTGACTATATTTTATGTTTATTATATTTAATATTATATTTAGCTCACCTTGAACATCGTCAAGATTGAGCTATTGCCATGGGTCTGCTCCCGTCGTACGTCCGTCCGTCCGTCACATTTGGTTACGGTCAAACGATAAACTCAGGAACGCGTTTGACCCACATGTTTGAAATTGGGTATAGTGTGTTACTGGCTATGCTCGCCAATTGAACGTCCTATTTTGGGGCACGCGCAGATCGACGTACTTTCGAGCCACGGCAATTTTTTTGGCGAAAATTGGAATTGCCATTAGTAAGTTTTCAGGTTCAACGGAATTTGTCTCATTTTTGGTAATGTGAATGAATAAAGGACTAGGTGTTTTTATTTTAGCATATTAATGTTATATGACACGCAATAGATCTGTGGTGTCACACTCGTCTGGTTGCGTTTTACCAAGATTTCCATTGACATATTATGTTTAATGCAAAATTGGTATTTCTCTGGCCACCCTGCTAGAATAAAACGTCTAATTGGGGAGTTTTAAAGTTTACAAAACATGTCGGAACGGCAAGCATAACTATTTTATTTCGAACGCCCATTTGTTAAGAACATCAAAGCGGGTATATGGCGCCATCTACGTCACTAATTGTGATTCATTTTTGGTTTATAAATTATTATTGACGATATACAGATTGGCAACCCGTTGTGCTACCGCCTAGAAAAACTCATACGAAGTAAAACACTTCCATGGCAACGCAATTGCCATTTTTGGGGGGGGAAACGCAAAGTTTGTGTTATGGGCAGGGAAAACAGCCATTGTCATCCCCTATTATAAAAACGTTAAATGGCGATCAATTTAGGTGTAACGCCATCAGTCGCCCCCATCTCAGACCTTTCACAATGCTCACTACATTTATTTTCCACATAAAAAATACACATAATATGCAGAAGTATATAATAGGGAGTTCTCCAATATATATTCTGCTTCGTTTCTATAATGTACGTCGCACGCGAGTTCTACGATGACCGTGTTCGCGCATGAGTGACGAACTGCTGGCATGCATTCCTGCTGCTCTCTCTCTCTTCTCTCTCTCTCTCTCTCTCTCTCTCTCTCTCTCTCGTTGCCTCTCTCTCTCTGCTCTCTGCTCTCTCTCTCGTCTCTCGTGTCTCTGTCTCTTGTCTCTGTCTCTGTCTCATGTCTCTGTACTCTGTCTCTGTCCTCTTGTCTCTCTCTCTCTCTCTCTCTGCTGCTCATCTCTCTCTCTCTCTCTCTCTCTCTCCGACTCTCTCTCTCCCTTTCTCCGACCTCTCTCGGCTCTCTTTTTCCCGACTGCTCTCTTTCTCTCGTCTTCTCTGCTCTCTTTCCTTCTCCCGACTTCTCTCTCTCTCTCTCTCTCATCTCTCGTGTCCTTGCCCCCGACCTCTCTCGCCTTCCCGAGCCGGTGTACATGATCGCTATAGGTAAGATTTTATAGCTAAGCCCACCGCCTGAGCATGGGTGAGCGTTGCGCGAATGTTTTCGGCAGTGAATGGGTTGCGTTTCCCAGTGTGAGATATATTGTGATACGTGCGTTGAAGCACGCGTGTCGCTCTGAACTGCTGGTTAGTTCCTTGTCGGCTTGGCTGCGCCCGATTTTTTTTTTTTTTCTGGTTTCACCTCTGGCTTTCCACGTCTTTTCTAACTTGGGCTCGCTCTCAGATCCTCCGCCTACCTTCACGCCCCCCCCCCCCCCTCTCGTGTCTCCTTCGCTCGTGGGTTTTCTTTCTCATTACTCCTAGTGGTCGCCGGGCTTCCACATCTTATCCACCCCACTTACTTATTCCCTCTCTTGTTGTCGCTGCCTCCTCCGCCTCCCTCCTTCCCTCCCTCCTCTCTGTTTTCGCTGCCTCCCTCCTGCCTGCCCTCCTCCTCCCCTTGCTCTTGTTGTCGCTGCCTCCTCTCCAGCCTCTCTCCCTTCCCGCGTTTCCATGGCGACCACTGTTGGTTACGAATGAAGCCATACTTGTTTATCGATACGCCATCAACGCAATGTCGGTGCGCCGCCGTCGTCGTCATCATAATTGGCATCATCGTCATCGTCCATCGTCATCAGTCATCGTCGTCGTCATCGTCATCGTCGCGACGCTGTGGTTTGTTATTGGCGTGCAACACGACGAGCGAGGCGGCTCATGCGTCGGTGTTACCTGATTTTAATTATCTACCCAGCATAACAGGTCGAGTAGTTGTTGGCTCTGCATATATAGTGCTTTGACGTTGTTTGTGGCAGCGCTGAATTGTCGCGGCTGCGGGCGAGCGAGAGCGAGGGCAGTGTATGTGTGTGTGTGTGCGTGGCGTGCGTGCGTGCGTGCCGTGCGTGCCTGGCGTGTGCGTGCGTGCGTGCGTGCGTGCGTGCGTGTGTGTAGCCGAGATATAATTTCGGAGGGAGGTGCATGTATATAGGGATTACATTAGTGTGGGGCAGGGGTAGGCGCCGAAGGCTAATTGCAAATCTCCACTCTCACGCACGCACGTACGCACGCACAGCTTCCTCTCGCACGAATAAACACCGTGTTCGATTCCTCTCTCTCTCTCTCTGCTCTCTCTGCTGTGCTGTGTGTGTCCTCTGTCTCGCCCATCTCACTCTTCTCTGTCGCCTCTCCTCTCTCTCTCTCTCTCTCGCTCTCTTTCTCTCTCATCTCTCTCTCTCTCTCTGCTCTCTCTCTGCTCTCTCGCTCTCTCTCTCTCTTCTCTACTGCTCTCCTCTCTCCTCTCTCTCTCTCACACTCTCTCGCCACTCCCTCTTACTGCGCGTCTCTCTAATCTCTCTCACCTCTATCTATCCTAGTCTCATACGCTCGCTGGTCGCTCCCTCCGTCTCTTCACTCTCTAACGAGCTTCGCATGGCATTATTCATCGCCACAGCTCCGCGCCGCATCCTATCATTCTATGTATGCAATGTTTAGCATGTCTGTTCGCACAGCCTGATTAGGCTTCAAACACGCGGCGCTGGCAGGAAACAATTTTGCTGCCCATGCACTGTCAGTCCCACCTGCTGACATCAAAAAAGCGATTCAACAAAACGCTGCATTAGGCCGAGCACAAAGCAAGCGCGGAGGGCAGCCTCCCCCCACCCCACCCCCACCCACACACCCACACCCACACCCACACCCACACCCACACACACACACACACACACACACACACACACACACACACACACACACACACACACACACACTACACCCACGGCGCCACGCGCAGCGACGCACACGCACCACGGCAGCACGCACACGCACACGCCCACACGGCACACGCACCGCACACGCACACGCACACGACACGCACACGCACACGACACGCCACTGCAACACGACCACACGACCACACACTCACACACCACACCACAACACACCACACCACACACACCGACACACACGCCCCAGGCACGCGCAGCGGCCGCGCACAGCACACACACCAGGCACACACACACGCGCGCGCGCGCGGCGGCGCACCACACACAGCTCGCATAATAGACATCTGCATATATTATAATATAAGATGCGCGCGTGTAGCGGCAGTAGCAACCATGCAGACAACGAGTGACGACGCCAGCGGTCAGCAGCAGTATGGAGACATATACATAGCGTGCGCCCGACTATAAACGGCTCGACGTGTCACAGGCCAGCGCGGTTGTACACGCACGCTACGCTGTCACAGGCAGGCGGTGACGCCACGCGTTACGGCATATAGGTCACGGGTATGACCACCACGCCTACGTGTCACAGGCAGCGGGTGACACCGACGCTACGCTGTCACAGGCCAGTGGCGTGGACACCACGCTACGTGTGCAACAGGTAGAGGGTCAGCACATGCTACGTGTCACAGCAGCGGGTGACACGCATCGCCTACGCATCAATAGTTTCAGCGGTGTGACACACATGCCTACGTGGCACAGGCAGTGAGTGACACACGCTTACGTGTCACAGGTAGCCGGGTCACACATGCTACGTGGTCACGGTCAGCGTGTGACACCACGCTAACGTGTCACAGACAGTGGGTATTGACATTCACGCTGCGCATGTCACAGACGCGGGTGTTGGCAAACACGCTGCCTGTCATTAGAAAGTGGGTGGGACATGCACGCTCCCTGTTCTAGGCGCGGCGTGTGACAAACGACGCTGGCCTTGTCCCGCCACACCATGCGATAAAAACACGAGCGACTAGGATAGACGAGATCGAGCAGAGAGACGAGTGATGGAGAGAGAGAGAGAGAGGAGAGAGAGAGAGAGAGAGAGAGAAAGAGAGAGAGAGAGAGAGAATACATAGACAAGAGAGGATACATAGAGAAGCGAGAGAGATACATATAGACGAGGAGAGAGAGACGGAAGAAGAGGGGGGGGGAGAGCGAGAGCAAGAGCAGCGCGCAGGAGAGGATGAGAGAGAGAGAGAGACAGAGAGCGCGGGGGGGGGCGGCGCTGGCAAGCAATCAGCGGCGTCTGGCTGGGCATTGTTTAGCAGGCCGGATCAGCAGAGGTCTTACTCGATCGCTGGGATTACTGTAGCTGCTGCTTGCTGCTACTACTAGGCACTACTGCTGCTGCTCCTGGCTACTACTGCTGCTGCACTACTTGGCTGCTGCCTCCTGCTAGTATGCTGCTGCTGCTGCTACTATGCTAGGCTGCTGCTGCTGCTGCCTACTAGTGCTTGGCTGCTGCCTGCTGCCTGCGCGCTGCTGCTGCCTTAGCGGCTGCGGCGGCACCCGGGGCACAAGCCGATTGATTTGCTTGCTTAATTTGCCAAGCTGCCGGCTGCGCTGCTGCTGGCTGGCTGCTAGCCCATGCCCCACGGTATTGCCAAAGGGCGCTGCAAGGCGCACGTTCTGTCCGACCACAGCATCGCTCCTCCTCATCTTTCTCTCGCCTACTACTCACCTCCTCCTCCTCCTTCTCCTCCTCATCTTCTTCTTCTTTCTTCTCTTCCTCCATCTCTCCTCTTCTCCCAACTCCTCCTGATCATCCTCCTCTGTTTCCTCTCTTCTCTTCCTCCTCATCTTCGTCTTCCTGCTCCTTCTCCCTCTTCTTCTCCTTTCCCCCCTCCTCCTCCACCTCCTCCTCCTCTTCTTCCTTTCTTCTCTTCTCCTCTTCCTCCTCATCTTCGTCTTCCTGCTCCGTCTCCCTGTTCTTCTACTTTCCCCCATCCTCCTCCTCTCTCCTCCCTCCTCCTCCTCCTCCTCCTCCTCCTTCCTCCTCCTCTTCTTCCTTTCTTCTCCTCTTCCTCCTCATCTCTTCGTCTTCCTGCTCCGTCTCCCTCTTCTTCTACTTTCCCCCATCCTCTCCTCCTCTCTCCCTCTTCTTTCCTTTCTTCTCTTCTTCTCCTCTTCCTCCTCCTACTCGTACACCCTTCCTGTGATCGACCACCTCCCACCCATCGCGCGACGTAGCACCCAACACCCCGCACGACCTCAGCACCCCTGGTGATCATTACCAGATTTCTTTTTCGGGGCGGCGTTCGCATGGTTTCGTGGTTGCTGGGGAGGGAGAGACCTTAGAGGACACTTCAACCGGTCACCAGGCTCATGTCCCCTGTTACTGTTATAACGTTTAAGAATGAATTGATCCGCAAAATAACTGCTGCAATTAATCCACACAATCGCGCACAACATTGGATTTGGACTGGTAATATAGAACCCGCCGCTCTCGCGCTGCCAGAAAAAATCGAAAGCTCGCCTCGAAACTCGTAAACAAGGATAGAAACGCGTGCGTGCGCGCGTGTGTGTGTGTGTGTGTTTGCGCGTGCATGCGTGCGTGCGTGAGTGCGTACGTGCGTACGTGCGTGCATGCGCGTGTGTGTACGTGTGTGTGCGCGTACGCTGTGCATGCGTGTGTGTGTGTATGTACGCCCTGCATGTGCCTGCCTGCCTGCGTGCGTGTGCGCGCACGCCGTGTATAGCTGTCGCTCTCGCGTGTGGCGTGACTGTGAATGACAGACAGGCGGCTGGTGGCGAGCTACGGCTAACAAACACAGCTCTGTATTTATTATTCCCAGCCTATTTGCTTTACGATATGTCAATTTTATTGCGATGCCCCGGCGATCAGCACCCCCCCCCACCCCACCCCACCCCCGCAGCCTGCCGCTGGCCGCTGCGCTGCGCTGCTGTCGCACGACGCAAGGCGGATTACGGCCTCATGCGATGATATACAGCCGCAGTGAAGCTCTCAAGCTCTGCCATAAATACTCACGCGTAGGTGACGGTCGCTGACACGCGTGCGTGCCGTGCGTGCGTGCGTGCGTGCGTGCGTGCCTGCCTGCCTGCCTACCAGCGTGCTGTGCGTGTGGCGTGCGTGCGTGCGTGCTGCGTGCATGAGCATCTCAGCTATAGGAGGAACGACGAAGAAGGACGTGTCATTTACTGCGCGGTACGATGTAAGTTAAGCGTCGGCCGCAGTAGACGTGAGAGTCCCTGCGCGAGCGCATAGGGTGATGACATTAGGAGAAGCTAGGGATGAAGGGATGCTGAGAATGCGGGTGATGCAAGGATGAAGGGATGCTGAGGATGCGAGGTGATGCAAGAATGAAGAGATGCTGTGGATGCGGGTGATGCAAGGATGGAGGGATGCTGCTAGTGACGCAGGAATGGAGGGATGCTGCGGATGCGGGTAATGCAAAGATGAAAGGATGCTGGTGACGCAGGGATGAAGGGATGCTGAGGATGCGGGTGATGCAAGGATGGAGGGATGCTGCTAGTGACGCAGGGATGGAGGGATGCTGTGGGATAACGCAGGAATGCTGCGGAACGCAGGGGTAGTGAGGAATGTAATTATGCTAATGGCGCAGAGATGATGAGGGATTTAGTGATGCTGGTGACGCAGGGATGCGGAGGAATGCAGGGATGCTCGTGCATGAATGCCGACGAGGACGGAGGGATGCTGAGGGATGCATGGATGCTGATGACGCAGGGATGAGGAGGAATGCAGGGATGCTCGTGCATGAATGCCGACGAGGACGGAGGGATGCTGAGGGATGCATGGATGCTGATGACGCAGGGATGAGGAGGAATGCAGGGATGCTCGTGCATGAATGCCGACGACGACGGAGGGATGCTGAGGGATGCATGGATGCTGATGACGCAGGGATGAGGAGGACACGCGCACTTACGGCCCGCGAAAGACATCGAAGCAGTTCTTGCCACTTTTCATTTACGCACGATCTATCTTTAGCCATCACGCGCGTGCTCTCACTCTCTCTCTCTCTCTCTCCCTCGCTCTTTCTCTCTTGTTTTTCGTTCTTGCTCGCTCTCACCCTCTCTCGCTGCGCCGCACGCTGGAAGCTGCAGCTGTTAATGAACGCCACTGCTGGAATGCTCCCTAACTAAACGTGATACCAATCAAGTTTTATAGTACGGAGATACGGAGTGTGAGCGCGGATACCGAGTGTGTGTGTGTGCGTATGTGTGTGTGTGTGTGTGTGTGT
>NW_014581331.1:10893-11421 GCF_000485595.1 Priapulus caudatus
AAACAGATAGGTATATATATGTTGCTTGTTGCGAATTGAGGGACAGGCGCACACATACAGGCTTAGCCGGGAGGCAGAATATATTTCCGAGCAATGCACTCTAGCTACTCGATAATCTTAATAGCACGGATATCTTATCAGTTACCAGACAACAGTTAAGGACATCTTATCAGCTTCTCACAATATCACGGCCATCTCCCGAGCACACAGTCATGCAGTGTACACATTATCTGAGTTATCCACTGTAGCAAGGGTATCTTTCCATCTTGCCACCACAGTAAGGCCACAGTAAGGCCATCTTTCTTATACCGCGGACACTGCGCACAGCCGCAAGCAATACTAATCACTACGCGTACACGCACGCACGCACGCACGCACGCGCGAACACATGCATGCACGCACGCACGCACGCACGCACGCACGTACGCACGCACGCACGCACGCACGCGCGAACACACAAACGAACACATGCACGCACGAACACACGAACGAACGCACGCACGCACGCACGCACGTACGCACGCACGC
>NW_014581332.1:0-349 GCF_000485595.1 Priapulus caudatus
CTGATGCTGCTGATGCGGCAGTTGTTGATGCTGCTGATGCTGCTGATGCGGCAGTTGTTGATGCTGCTGATGCCGATGTTCTCATTTATGCTGCAGTTATAAGTTATATCCTCTGCAGTAATTTCCGTTGCATTTCATTTGCATTGCATGAATCCTTAGATTAGAGGGAGAAACGAGGACGAGATAGATAGAAAGACACAGAGACAGAGAGTGGCGAGTGAACGAGAGTGGGAGCAGGCGAGAGAGAGAGAGAGAGAGAGAGAGAGAGAGAGAGAGAGAGAGAGAGAGAGAGAGAGAGAGAGAGAGAGAGAGGAGAGGAGAGAGAGAGAGAGAGAGAGAGAGAGAGAGA
>NW_014581332.1:1647-2130 GCF_000485595.1 Priapulus caudatus
GAGAGAGAGAGAGAGAGAGAGAGAGAGAGAGAGAGAGAGAGCGAGAGAGAGAGAGAGAGAGAGATGGAGAGACAGAGAACGAAAGAGGGGGAGGGAGAGAGAAAAAAAGAGCAAGGGTTAGAAATGAAGTGAGAGAGGGATGAAAAAAGAAAGGGAGGAAGTGGGAGAGAGATAGAGAGAGAGAAGGGCGCGGACCGTATATGAGGCACGCGCACCCAAACACGCACACAACACACATGAGCACACGCACAGCCACGCACGCACGCACGCACGCACGCACGCACAAACGCACGCACACAATCGCCGGCAGAGAGAGGCTTTGTGCGTGTCGCTTGATTGTGGGATTTAAATCCTCCCGACCTGAAGATTTGTGTTGTCGGCGAGCAAAGCTGATTCTCTGCAAGATTCGTGGTCGTTAGCCATGCAGCGGCAGCGGCGGCGGCGGCGGTGGGGATAGGGGGCATATTACATCAAGAGTTTATC
>NW_014581332.1:6217-7777 GCF_000485595.1 Priapulus caudatus
GGAGGAGCGAGAGAGAGGGGAGAGGGAGAGAGAGAGAGAGGAGAGAGAGAGAGAGCGAGTAGCGAGTAGCCCGTCTCACCGATGCAGCACAACTACCGTCGCCGTATAGCGAGTAGTGCATGTGTCTCACCAATGCAGCACAACTACCGTCGCCGTATAACGAGTAGTGCATGTGTCTCACCAATGCAGCACAACTACCGTCGCCGTATAGCGAGTAGTGCATGTGTCTCACCGATGCAGCACAACTACCGTCGCCGTACAGCGAGTATCGCGTCTCACCGATGCAGCACTACTACCGTCGCCGTACAGCGAGTATCGCGTCTCACCGATGCAGCACAACTACCGTCGCCGTACAGCGAGTAGCGCGTCTCACCGATGCAGCACAACTACCGTCGCCGTACAGCGAGTATCGCGTCTCACCGATGCAGCGCACGCTTGTTCGGTGGAGACAATGATAAATGGCGAGATTTATGAATTCATATGCGCGGCGTTTTGCTGCTCTGCCGTCGTCAGGCGCGCCGCGCATTGTGTGAGAGCGGCTTTGCGATCGTGTTCTCGCCGCCGGCGGCATCTCCCGCTAATCTGTCAGTGCGGCGGCAAGGTGTGTCCGGAGACGCGACGAGAGAGAGCGAGAGAGAGCGAGAGAGAGCGAGAGAGAGAGAGAGTGGAGAGACAGAGAACGAAGGAGGGGANGAGAGAGAGAGAGGGCATGGCGTGTGGCATATGTGTGTAGATTAGAGAACCTAAAAGTATGGAAACGCTTGGTGGCCTATATAGGAGTGCCCATTTCTCACTTAGCCGCTCGGGTGAAATTCTCTTGTTTCCACAGCTTGAGTGCGTAATGTTTTCCTATGGGTACAGATATAGTTTTTACTGTGCGGACAGATGGTACATATGCATGCAAGCCTAGAATCTATTCCTAACCAATCATTCTCAATATGCACGCACTATTAACACTTAGCAGCGATTACTATAGAGATCCAAACTGCCAATGGATTAAGGAAACCTCAAGGGAGATTCCCTACGAACGCGTGTGCTTTCATTTATGTAACGCTTTCTCGGTCCAACCAACCCTCAATCTGGGCATGATCGTTTAATCCGTCGGAAGGAAACGCGTCCCACCTTCGAGATCACTCCGACCATGTTGATTTAAAAGAGCCATATCAGATATAACAACAAGAAACCGAACTAAGGAAGGAACCCGTGACGACGCGTGTGCGTCAGCTCAGCTATAGTTAGCAGTTAGCGGCTCGTCCATGATACTCAGCTAGTCGGAAAACATGCAGTCATTTGTAGGGATTGCCTTCGCCTATTGTTAGCAGCCAGTACCACACCAATGGCTTCTGTATCAGCCATATAATTGCTATAGTATAATGGCATGTTAAGTAAATACCTACTGAAAGTGTCCGCGGTCCGAATTAATCAATTATTTATTAGTGAATTTTTGTTTGATTCACTCGCACGGGGCACATTAATATTATCTTTCTTCTTTCTATATAATATATATATATATATATATATATATATCTCTCTCTCTCTCTACTATATATATATATATAT
>NW_014581332.1:8689-10563 GCF_000485595.1 Priapulus caudatus
CGGAAATTAATTAAAAAAAAAAAATTAAATTAAATTAAAGTGCCTAGTAGTCATACAATATCGCATCTAACTGCCGAGTGCTGTTATTTCAGAGTGCCGCCATGATACAGTAAATTATGGGTACGATCGCATGGTATCTTTTGTTTTAATTAACAAGAATTTTAAGCGCACACGTTCGTTCGACTAATCTATCCGTCCATCAGGCTCTCCATCCGCCATGAAAGTCTAGATATTGCATGAAGAACTGAAACTAAAAAAGGCAGTACAAACCAAAATGGTGAGACGCGTAATGGTAATGATCCAATGATTATTATTTTTTATGTCGTCAGCGTCGCCAGATGGCTATGGTGTCGGTATTGAGTAAGTGACTGGAATTAAATAATATATACTTTGAATATTTCAACCACAGCCTGTACAGCTAAGTAAGAAATGCACCTTGTAAAGACGGACAGCTAGCTTTACCAGCCATCGACCATTAGTTTAGCAACTATATGAGTTACCGATAAAAACGTTAACGTATATGTTTATAGCAACGTGTTCTGGTAGTGCTATGGTAGGACGATTTTAGCCAGTATTTTATGACATTCTGAAAACTATATTCTACGTCTATCACGACGACGAAACTGGTTAAGCGTGTAGATAGACGAAGGTACAAAATGTGCATTATTTTACATAATATGACTACACAGTACACGCATTTCAACGGCAACTTTCAAACGTGAAATTACATTCTATACATGTAAACATAACTGTGTACTGTTTTGAATCAATTGGTTTCCACCTCAACGCACTCCAACACAAACACACACACACACACACACACACACTCACACATACACACCACACACACACACACACACACACACACCACACACACAAACACACAACACACAATCACACACACACACACAAACACACACACACCACACACGCACGCACGCACGCACGCACGCACGGGCAAGCGCACAGCACGCACGCACACGCACCACACACAAACTCATACTGACAAGCAATATCTGCATGCTTACAATATCACGCACCGCTGTGTGCGGCGTTCAGTTCGGGTTTTCGATATGCGGGACAACGGTAACTACCGGCGAAGTTGTTGATTGTATCATAGCTTCCATAATTACGTTCTAAAAAACGCTGTTGAGTAAGCTAATAAGAAATCTAAGAACTAGAGACAAAGTTATCGTCTTATATCTTCTGCTGTGTGCCGGTCTGCTCTATATCATGTGTTCTGGCGTATGAATGGCAACCCCGCCATATTTCAGCGAGTGATTGCGCGTTCGATGCATTAACGACTACGGTAATGGCATCAAGGGGCGGCTGTCCCCTGGCGAGACTATAGCTGTTTACAGCCTGAAATATTAATGTCGTTAGATATCAAGTTGCAGTTTGGCGTTCCGCGGCCGAAGTACATGGTAGAAGATTACGCATCAAAAGCAGCGTGTGGAGCGATGTTCACGGTAGACCACAAACTACGCCTAACGCACGCAGCACGCACGCCACGCAGCACATGTACTCTTTCCCAACCCCTCAACGAACAGCTGACAAAAAGTATTCACCTGAAACATTCTCTTTCGGATTGCCGGCCGTGGGTTGAGTTAAAGCGAGTATAAAACCCGCTTAGAAAAGGAAAACTTCGCTTACTTGCAATACGCTGTATGCTAGTGCGGAAGAGCAGCCGGTACTCATCTAGCACCATATGTCCGGTGCTAACCGCCTAATTTTATGACCCCTCGCGCATAAATCAGCGACCCGAACTCGAATAAATTCACGCCCGCGCGGACGAAATAAAAATTGAGAAGACCCAGGACTTCGTTTCACCATCGACGCAGGACGAGCCGAGAGCGACGTCCCGGCCTCTCTCC
>NW_014581332.1:10588-11420 GCF_000485595.1 Priapulus caudatus
CCCAAGGACCCTGGTTTTATAAACTGTTCTCGATTAGAAGTAAGATTGTTTATATATATAATACGGAATAATTAAATCTGCTGTGCAATTGTGTATATAAATATTATTAGTGTACTTTAATAGTCGGTGATCTATCAGAAATCACGTAAAAAAGTTTATTTTGGCCTCCAGAAAGGGTCCTTATAAGTCCTTATTTCAACATTGTGTCTTATACTATGAACCGGTGATGTGTTTAGTTACGCGCGTGTTTACGTGTTTATTTACGTACTCGTTTGTCGCTTTGCAGGCACTCGCGAGTCGGCGTTCGTGCACGCCATCTCGGCGGCGGGCGTCGCGCACTCGGTGACTCGCGCCTGCAGCAGTGGCGACCTCAACAAGTGCGGCTGCGACCGCAGCGTCAGAGGCACGTCGGCCGAGGGCTTCCAGTGGTCGGGCTGCTCGGACAACGTCGCCTACGGGACGACGTTCTCAGCTGAGTTCGTCGACGCACGCGACCGCGCGAAGGGCGCCAGGTCCCCGCGCAGTCTCATGAACCTTCACAATAACAACGCAGGTCGCATGGTAAGTAGTAGAGAGGTGCGAGATCGGCCCGTGCGTAGCTTGTGCGCTTATAGAGCTCGATCGAGTGACAAGTAGGCACTAATCTTTGTGTGTATCAGCCGTAAACTAAGCGGAAAATAGTATTACCTGTCAATACTGTGCATGTTCTTGTCTAGCTGCGTGGGTACGTTACCTACATTCACAACGTATCTCCTGTATTCACGCATGTATGCATAGAAGGTGTGTGTGTGTGTGTGTGTGTGCGTGTGTGTGTGTGTGTGTGTGTGTGTGT
>NW_014581333.1:2188-5591 GCF_000485595.1 Priapulus caudatus
GAGAGAGAGAGAGAGAGAGAGAGAGAGAGAGAGAGAGAGAGACAGAGAGAGAGAGGAGAGGGAGGAGGAGGAGGAGGAGGGGAACGCGCGCGTACATCGTGGATGCTATCGGAAGAAAAACGACGAAGCCACCAGTGTCGGGTGCTGCCGCTCCCGGGAACAGCCGCGAGTCGGTGTCCGGTGGTGGGTGCTGGTGCTTACGGGAACAGCCGCTCTTACTCTCGTGATCGTACCGTACCGACTGTTCGACGGTGCCGTGCGTGCGTGTTTATCTGTGTGTGCGTGCGTGTAAGTGTCATCCGGACCAGGCTGGAGGTAGCCGTCTTACACAGAGTCGCTGTGAACGCAGGTATATACTAATTACTATATATAGGCCTTACTATCGGAAACACGTACATCGCCTTGTGTACATGTATACGTTGTGTAGCTAATACTAGTGTAATTAATCGCTACTTGACTAATTGAAAAAGGTCGTGCTAATGTTTTCTAATTAGTTCCGGCTATAGGCACATTGGCCTTTGTGTGTGAAGGTGCGCGTGTGTGTGTGCGTGCGCGTATGTGCATGTACATGTATGTGACATTGTGTATGTGCATGTATGTGCATTTATGTGTATGTGTGTGTATGTGCATGTATGTGCATTTATGTGTATGTGTGTGTATGTGCATGTATGTGTATGTGCATATGCGTGTGTGTGTGCGTGTGCGTGCGCGTGTGCGTGTGTGTGCGTGTGCGTGTGTGTGGTGTGTGTGTGTGTGTGTGTGTGTGTGTGCGTGCGTGCGTGCGTGCGTGCGTGCGTGCGTGCGTGCGTACGCGAGTGTCTGTTTATGCATTTGTTTAGCTATACGGACAAAACCAATCGCATTACCCACTAGAGTACTGTATATATAGTATGTACAGTTACAGATCTACGGACCGTGAACAGTACAGGTTGCCAGCCCGTGTGCGGAGACGCGTGGTGGTGGTGGTGGTGGTTGGTGGTGGTGGTGGTGGTCACTGCATGAATGCACCCACGCGGCGCCACGCTATATATACGAATTAGCATTTTATTACCGGAATCATTTTCGACATTACGTTTTTGATAATTTACACTTTATACGCCTGTTCAGCCTCCCCCCCCAGCACATTATATATATATATATATATATATATATATATATAGAGAGAGAGAGAGAGAGAGAGAGAGAGAGAGAAGCAGAGCGAGAGAGAGGGGGGAGGGGACGAGAGAGAAGAGAGAGAGGCGTAATGAGAGAGCGCGACAAAGAGAGAGAGAGAGACGGAGAGAGAGAGACGAGAGAGACGGAGAGGAGAGAGAGAGAGGGCCAGAGATAATTTTGAGAGCATTATGACAGATTAGAGAGAGGAAAGGAGAGAAAATAGCAGAGAAAAGAGCGAGCAGCAGAGAGCGAGGGTGAGTGTGTGGCGGGTGCTGTATGCGGGGGGGGCGATACCTTCACCCAGCCACGTGGGGAATTAACAGTTAGTTTTCATAAGTCATAGAGCGGAAAACGAGTGGTTAAGTCGTGGCTTCGGGCTTATACCGTTAACAGCGACATATTTCTCACCCTGTGAATGCGATCGGCGATGAACCCATTCTTGTGTGTGTGTGGCACTGTGTGTGCTGTGGCTGTCTCTCTCTCTCTCTTCTTCTCTCACCACACGGCGCGCAGCACACACTGCGCCCACACACGCACCTCCACGCACGCACGCACGCACGCACGCATGCACACACACACACACACGACGACACACACACACACACACACACACACACACACACACACACACACACACACACACACACACACACACAGCAGCAGCAGCAGCTTAGCATTGATGTAGCAGCAGCCACCCGTGTTAGTGTTACTCACCGTGCCTGGCCTCGCCGCCCCACAATCACGCCGATATGATAATAATTGGATTTAGGATTAGTTCATATGCCGCACAGCCGCCCCACCGCTGTTCATCTTTCCGCCGCTAAAGCTGGCAGACGATCGATGGTTGAAAAGGGAAAAGGCTTGTGCCTGGGTTTACCACCGCCCCGCGGAAGGCCATGGCCCCGAGTTCAGGTTCGAACTTGGGTTTTACATTGACCCCGAGTTTTACCCCTACCCCGTGTGTGTGTGCGTGCGTGTGTGTGTGTGTGTGTGTGTGTGTGTGTGTGTGTGTGTGTGTGTGTGTGTGTGTGTGTGCGTGCGTGCGTGCATGCCGATTGCGTGCGTGCGTGAGTGAGTGACTGGGTGCGTGTAAGTGAGTGCGGGCTGCGTGCGTGCGTGCGTGATTGTGTGTGTGTGTGCGTGCGTGCGTGAGTGCGTGCGTGCGTGACTGTGTGTGTGTGTGTACGTACGTGCGTGCGTTTCGCGGTGTTTACGACGTATATGTTTTATTTCCAGGCACCGCTAACCAATCGCCTGATTGCCTCGCAACGTCAGTCAAGGTCAGCGAAGGTCGTCAAGATGGCGACGACGACGCAGTGTGCGGCGACGTGTCGTCGCAGATTGACCCGGGCGACCGGACATCCGGCGCGTTCAGTGCTGCCCTCTCTAGTCTATTCGATCGTCATCGTACTATTGCTCGATGTACGGACTAGTCAATCATCAGAGCTGCCGCCAGAGGGCGACGAGGTCGGCGAAAGAAAGACGTTCACTTCGTCGGAACTGATCAACACGCGTTTCTCGCACAAAACAAGTGACGATCTCTATATGGATCCATGCAAAGCTGGTAAAGTACCTAGAAGATACAGTATAGATGATTACAGGTGTGATGGTGATGGTGATGGTGCTGCTGCTGCTGCTGCTGCTGCTGCTGCTGCTGCTACTGCTACTACTGCTACTGCTGCTGCTGCTGCTGCTGCTGCTGCTAGCCTACTGCTGCTACTGCTGCTACTGCTGCTGCTGCTGCTGCTGCTACTGCTGCTGCTGCTGCTGCTGCTGCTGCTGCTGCTGCTGCTAACTACTGCTGCTGCTGCTCCTGCTGTTGCTACTGCTGCATGCTGCTGCTGCTGCTACTGCTGCTGCTGCTGCTGCTGCTCCTGCTGTTGCTGTTGCTACTGCTGCTGCTGTTCTTTGCTTTTCTCTCTCTCTGTCCCACTCGCTCGCCCTCTCTCTCTCTCTCTCTCTCTCTCTCTCCCTCGCTCTCTCTCTCTCTCTCTCTCTCTCCCTCGCTCTCTCCTTCTCTCTCCCTCTCGCAACTCCTTCTCCTACTCGTCCCTGGTTGCGCGGGTCGGTGGTCGCCCGTCGTGCGCGCGTTACGTATGCATCTCGAGCCTCTGGCGCTTTCCGCTTACGCGGCTCCTTTCCTCCTTTCCGCCCCCCCCCGGTACCGCTGGCTGCCTTTATAGTTGCCGCCTGCCGCCGTGGGATGCAGGTGAGGGAGGCGGCGGCGGCGGCGGCGGCGGCGGCGGCG
>NW_014581333.1:6210-7186 GCF_000485595.1 Priapulus caudatus
AATGCTGCAACCAGGGGGCCGTTGTCAGGAATTAACATCGTAAAGTTAATGCTAATGTTAATGCTAAGATAACACTTACGAATGTAGATAAATTATGTTACGAGAATAGCGTTGACAAAAACACATCGCAGCAAACTTATCATTACATTAGGCATTACTTCATAATTTGATGTCACAAGTCTGCTGATTCAGATTGGATGAGAATCGATCACAAAACTCAAATTCATACACATTTATTCAAGCAATTTATGCATATTCAAGCAATGCATGTTATTCATTATGCATTGCATTACATGCAATTTATTCATACACATTTATTGTGCATCACAGCAATTTATGCATATTATAAAGGTTAACCACATATAAATAATATCTGATGATAAAACGACACACTTATACTTATTCTGCACAGCAACACAGTGGTCATGACCAAAGAATCAACGATCCTCCGCCATAGCCTCCGGCACTATACGATCTTTGGTCATGACTCATTAAAATATCAAAAACAAGAGAACAAACGTCGCTTGTAGACGTGAGGTTGTGACAGACGATCGGTAGGAATGTTTCTGGCAAGTTTTCCATGAAAAACATGTGTTTTAATGATTTAGTGATTAATATAACATATAATAACACTATAATTGCAATTCTTTGTATAAATGCGTTATTTTCATCTTAATCTTAAAGTTACTAGGGGTTCTAGTATCTTGTAAATGACGTAATGTTATCAGGAGTCTATCCTGTCTGGATGTTATTGTTATTAAAGAGTGACTTGCTAGCATTTTTATTCTCGTAACTTTACGATGTTTCTGTCAACTACTGTCAACTGCTTCTGACAACGGTTTACGAGTGAAAGGTATTTGTTAAGACTAATTTTGTTACTGACAGTGGGGCTCGTAGGGTCTATGACCCCTGACCTCTGTTTGACCTGGCTCGTTTAGCTATTTCTGACTAACTCTAACCCTTACCCTAACCCTAA
>NW_014581333.1:11068-11417 GCF_000485595.1 Priapulus caudatus
ACACACACACACACACACACACACACACTACACACACACACACGAGCGCGCGCCTTTATTATGTACTACCGAGCGACTAAGTGGAGCTAAGTGGAGCTAATTTGTGTGCGACTCCTGCTTTGATGGCCCTATACACTCATGTATACACTGCAGCCGGCGCGTTGATACCTGTAAAGGTGTCCTGCCACCCCGGCCGATTGTACGCACTTGCCTCGGCTGTTGCCAACACCGGTTCCCATTCATGCTTGCTGCAACCGACTCTCTTTACATTCGTGGCTCGTTACCTTACATCTCTCTCTCTCTCTCTCTCTCTCTCTCTCTCTCTCTCTCTCTCTCTCTCTCTCTCTCT
>NW_014581334.1:0-5697 GCF_000485595.1 Priapulus caudatus
CTCTCTCTCTCTCTCTCTCTCTCTCTCTCTCTCTCTCTCTCTCGAGCGCGCGCGCTTTCTCACTCTTGCTCTCTCTTTCCCTATCTCTGTGTTGGCGCGCGTTTTTCCCCCTAGCTCGCTCTGCGCTCTGTGTGTATCTCTCTCTCTTTCTCTCCATTTCTCTCTATCTTTTCGGCTCTCTGTCTATCCTGTCTATCTCGCTCGCGCTCTGTGCGTGTGTGCTTAGTACAGTGGAGCGTAATTGCAATTTCCAATGTGAATATTTGCGGGTAAACGCGAGCGACATGCTTGCCGTCTGTGCATGTGTTAGCGTCTCCTCTAATCACCCTCCTTCGCCCACTCTCTTCCATCCACCCTCCTCCATCTACTCTTCTTCATCTACCCTCCTCCATCCTACCTCCTTCATCCTTACCTCCTTTATTCACCTTCCTCTGTCCACCCTCCTTCATCCTACCTCCTCTATTCACCCTCCTCCAGCCACTCTCCTTCATCCTACCTCCTCTATTCACCCTCCTCCAGCCACTCTCATTCAGCCTACCTTCTCCATCCACCTTTCTCCTACCCATCGTTAACCCAGCCCGCCACCCGGAATCATATGCTGGCGAGTGTAGCGCATCTCCACGTGTGTATCTTGTGTGTATGTATGTATCGATTCATGGGGGTGACCAACAATGTGGGAGCAGTCGGCACGCCTAGCTACCTACCTAGCTCCTAGCACGCATGCACACACACACACGCACTCTCATACACACGCACACACACACACACACCCACATGTCGAGCCGTGCCGTGCCGTGGCAGAAGTTGCCGCTATGACAATTATTACGAGTAATTACTCCGCTATATTGCTTCGTGGCGACGTATAACTGCTGGCTTTATTGCTGCGCGCCGTTTATCGACATCATTTCGGCAAATCCTGTCGCTAGAGCTTTGTTATTATTATTAATTATACATGTATATATATCTATACGTGTATATATATATATATATATATATGTATATCTGAAGGGAATAAAAATCAGATTGTATTGTTTTTATTCACTTCAGATATTATATGTATATAAATATATATATATATATATATATATATATATATACATGCAGAGNGTCGCTAGGGGCGCACGCTAACGGCACGTCCGTCATCTCATCGTTAGGCGTATCGCATCGTTCACGTCATCGCATCGTCATCGTCAGTCTAGCACCTGATGACCGCGTCAGCTCACAGACGGGCGACACGGCGGCTAGATCGGCGACGGAGTCTACTCTCTCTCTCTCTCTCCTCTCTCTCCCTCTCTCTCGCCCTCTCTCTCGACCCCATCTCTATTTATTTTTGTCTCGCTCCTCTCTCTCTCTTTCTCTTTCTCTCATTCTCTCTCTCTCTCTACTTCATCATTCTCTTGCTTCTCTCTCTCTCTCTCTTTCTCTCTCTCTCTCTCTCTCTCTCTCTCTCTCTCTCTTGTCTCTCTCTCTCTCTCTCTTTCTGTCTCTTTCTCTCTCTCTCTGCTTCTCTCATTCTCTCTCATTCTCTCTCTCTCTCTCACATTCTCTTGCTCTTTCTCTCGTCTCTTTCTCTCTCTCTGCTTTTTCTCTCTCTCTCTCTCTCTCTCTCTCTCTCTCTCTCTCTCTCCTCTCTCTCGAGCGCGCGCCGCTTTCTCACTCTTGCCTCTCTTTCCTATTTCTCTGTGTGGCGCGCGTTTTTTCCCCTAGCTCGCTCTGCGCTCGTGTGTATCTCTCTCTCTTTACTCTCCATTTCTCTCTATCTTTCGAGTCTCTGTTATCTGTCTATCTCGCTCGCGCTCTGTGTGTGTGTGCTGAGTACCAGTGCGAGCGTAATTGCAATTTCAATTTGATATTTGCGGGTAACTGCGAGCGACATGCTTGCCGTCTGTGCATGTGTTAGCGTCCTCGAATCCCTCTCTCGCCCACCTCTTCCATCACCCTCTCCTCATCTACTCTTTTATCTACCCTCCTCCTCACCCTCCTTCATCCTTACCTCTTATTCACCTTCCTCTGTCCACCCTCCTCATCCTACCTCTTCTTATGCTCGTCTTCTTCTGTCCACCTCCCTTCATCTACCTCTCTATCACCCTCTCACGCCACTACTCCTTCACTACCTCCTCTATTTCACCTCCTCAGCCACTTCCTTCATTCCTACTACTCTATTCACCCTCTCCAGCCACTCTCCTTCAATCCTACTCCTCTTTCACCTCCCAGCATCTCCTCATCTACCTCTATTCCCTCCTCAGCACTCTCCTTCATCCTACTCTCTATCACCTCCTCAGCCATCTCCTTCATCCTACCTCCTCTATTCACCCTCCTCCAGCCACTCTCCTTCATCCTACCTCCTCTATTCACCCTCCTCCAGCACCACTCTCCTTCTCCTACCTCCTCTTTCACCTCCTCAGCCACTCCCCTTCATCCTACCTCCTTATTCATCTCCTCCAGCCCTCCTTCATCCTTACCTCCTCTATTCACCCTCTCCAGCCCTCTCTTCACCTACCTCCTCTATTGCCCTCTTCTGTCCACCTCTTCAGCCTACCTCCTCTATTCACCCTCCTTCAGCCCTACCTCCTCTATTCACCTCCTCAGGCCACTCCCTTCATCCACTCTCTTATTCACCCTCTCCAGCCACTCCCTTCATCTACCTCCTCTATCACCCTCCTCAGCACCCTCCTTCATCCGACTCCTCTAGTCACCCTTCCTCCAGCACTCCTTATCCTACCTCCTTTATCACCCTCTCCAGCCACTTCCTTCATTCCTCCTATCACCCTCCTCCAGCCCTCTCCTTCTGCCTACCTCCTCTATTCACCCTCTCCAGCACTCTCCTTCATCCTACTCTCTATTCACCCTTTTCCTGCCATCTTCATTCAGCTACTTCTCCATCCACCTTTCTCCTACCTCGTTAATCCAGCCCCGGAATCATATGCTGTGCGCAGTTGTAGCGCATACTCACGTTGTGTATCTTGTGTGTATGTATGTATCGTATCATGGGTGACCAACATGTGGGCATCGCACGCCTTAGGTATCCTACCTAGCTCCTAGCACGCTATATCACACCACACACGCACTCTCATACACACCACACACACGACACACAGCACCACACACCACACACACACACACACACACACACACACACCCACATGTCGAGCCGTGCGCGTGCGTGGCAGAAGTTGCCGCCTATGACAATTATTACGAGTCAATTACTCCGATTATATTGCTTCGGGCGACGATATACTGCTGGCTTTATGGCTGCACGCGGCCGTTTATCGCATACATTTCGGCAAATTCTGTCGCTAGGCTTTGTTATTATTATTAATCATACATGCTTATATATCTATACGTGTATATATATACTATATGTATATCTGAGGGAATAAAAATCAGATCTGATATTGTTTTTTATTCACTTCAGTTTATTATTTATATATATAATAATATATATATATATATATATATATATATATACATGCAGAGATAGATACATGTATATGTGTGGATGTATATGCATGTCTTACTTGTATATGGCGGATGTTATCAGTAGCATGACTGTAGGCGCGCGATGTGAGGCATCGTCAAGCAGGCGTGACCGTCACTGCGTTAGCGTCAGCGTCTGTGACGCGCTCTCAGCCGACTGCTCGTAGCGTCACCGTCACCGTCAGCGTCTCTGACGCGCTCTCGGCGGACCGCGTCAAGCGACGTCGGCCGTAAACATTTCTGCGGCGACGTCCGTCCGTTCGTCGGCTTTCAACCCGCTGTCGGCTGTGCTTTGATGCTCGCGCGTACAGCCGCCGCCGCCGCTATAGACACTATCATTACAGACGCTGTAAGGTTTCCCCGTCTCCTCCCCCTCCCCCTCGTCGCTTTCCTCCTCCCTCCGTCTCTTTCCCCTCCTCTCCTCCCCCCTCTACCTCCCCGAGCGTTCACATTACCAATCTCTAATTAGCCTTTGAAATATTTGTTTCCGTTGTTCGGTGCGTCGGGCGTGGCGGCAGGCAGAATCCACTGGGTGCACTCCACACGCACACTGCGTGGACGGTTGCTCGAATAACTTGCCGCACTTTCCCATTATCCGATTCTCACATGTCGTATATGGAGCTGTTTCGTCAAAGGTCGGATGATTTTCTGTCCTCAAAGGTCGCATGAGTTTATACGCTGGATGGATCTGGCGTATAAACGTGGTCGCCGCCGCCTCCGTGGGCGCGTTAGATGGCTGATGGGTATACGATTGAGACTAAAGTTGCTCGAAAAACAAGCCTGGTTTTGGTGTCGCAGAACATCAGATGGAATATATTAATCCATCATCCATATATTAATCTCTCTCCCCTCGCTCTACCCCTCTCTATCCACACATATATCTATCTATCTATCTATATATATATATATATATATATATATATATATATGTATGTGTGTGTGTGTGTGTGTGTGTGTGTGTGTGTGTGTGTGTGTGTGTGTGTGTGTGTGTGTGTTGTGTGTGTGCTGTGGTGTGTGTTTGTGTGTGTGTGTGTGGTGTGTGGTGTCGTGTGGTGTGTGTGTGTTGTGTGTGTGGTGTGTGTGTGTGTTGTGTGTGTGTGTGTGTGTGTGTGTGGGTGTGTGTGTGTGGTGTGTGTGTTGTGTGGTGTGTGTGTGTGTGTGTGGTGTGTGTGTGTGTGTGCTGTGTGTGTGTGTGGTGTGTGTGTGTGTGTGTGTGTGTGTGTGTGTGTGTGTGTGTGTGTGTGTGGTGTGTGGTGTGTGTGTGTGTGTGTGGTGTGTGGTGTGTGTGTGTGTGTGTGTGGTGTGTGTGTGTGTGTGTGAATAAAGGAGAAGTAAGAGTGAGGGCGGAAGAGAGAGAGAGAGAGAGAGAGAGAGAGAGAGAAAAGAAAGACAGAAAGAGAGAGACATACTAGTATTGAAATTTAAAATAGGTTGGCAGGCCTCGTCGTTTATCTCGCGTCTTCCTGCTCTTTCTCTCTCCCTCTCTCTCTTCTCTCTTTCTTCTCTCTCGCTGGCGCTGAGGGGTTAGATTAACCGTTAGTGCGGTCCAGCAGCCCAGCAGCCTCATCTAATGACGCGGCCCACCCTTATCATCATGTCCCAGCGCAGCAGCAGCAGCAGCAGCACTGAAGCACACTCGTCATCGATGGCGAATCTAATGTGTGTGCTGCGTTCGTCACGCACCGGCAGATGGCGGAGCGGTCGTGGGACTGCGTTATATCGCTCGTCATCGTAAGCTGTGTATGGTTGTAATACTCTCTCTCTATGGTGGTATGTTACGAGTGAATAGTATGCGTGCGAGCGCTGGTAAAAATAGTGATACATGAACAGCTTACCATTTTTGTCACTCATTACCTGCCAGCCCCACACTGATACTATTCACACATAACTTGCTACCATCCTACCTCACTGTCCAGTCATAACTTGCTACCATCCTACCTCACTGTCTAGTCATAACTTGCTACCATCCTACCTCACTATCCAGTCATAACTTGCTACCATCCTACCTCACTATCCAGTCATAACTTGCTACCATCCTACCACACTATCCAGTCATAACTTGCTGCCGTCCTACCTCACTATCGAGTCATAACTTGCTACCATCCTACCACACTATCCAGTCATAACTTGCTATCAT
Source organism: Priapulus caudatus (assembly GCF_000485595.1). Classification (NCBI taxonomy): domain Eukaryota; kingdom Metazoa; phylum Priapulida; class Priapulimorpha; order Priapulimorphida; family Priapulidae; genus Priapulus; species Priapulus caudatus. Next base: position 5,615 of record NW_014581334.1, read on the forward strand.
CCTACCTCACTATCCAGTCATAACTTGCTACCATCCTACCACACTATCCAGTCATAACTTGCTATCATCCTACCTCACTATCG
>NW_014581334.1:9048-9443 GCF_000485595.1 Priapulus caudatus
AGTCATAACTTGCTATACCATCATACCTCACTATCCAGTCATAACTTGCTACCATCCTACCTCACTGTCCAGTCATAACTTGCTACCATCCTACCTCACTGTCCAGTCATAACTTGCTACCATCCTACCACACTGTCCAGTCATAATTTGCTGCCATCATACCTCACTATCCAGTCATAAGTTCCTGCTATCCGACCACACTGTCCAGTCATAACTTGCTACCATCCTACCTCACTGTCCAGTCATAACTTCCTGCTATCCTACCACACTATTCACTCACCCTCGTCCTACATAACTTGCCACCACCCTACCTCACTCCACCTACCACCACCACCTCCACCACCTCCACCACCTACCTCCACCTCTACCACCTCCACCTACCACCACCCCACTCA